>NW_020201529.1:41688-58137 GCF_001531365.2 Cynara cardunculus var. scolymus
AATGGTGATCTTCATGAGGAGGTCTACATGACTCCCCCTCCAGGGATTGACTTTCAGCCAGGTGAAGTTTGTCGTCTTCGGAAAGCCTTATATGGTCTCAAACAAGCCCCTCGAGCTTGGTTTGAGAAATTCTCTACAGTGGTTACTTCTCTTGGTTTTACTCCGAGTCACCATGATTCGGCATTGTTTGTTAGATGTACTGATGCAGGGCGAATTCTCTTGTCTTTGTATGTTGATGACATGATTATCACCGGTGATGACCATGTTGGGATAGAGGCTCTGAAACGAGAGTTGGCTCACCGTTTTGCTATGCAAGACTTGGGAATGCTTCGTTACTTTTTAGGAATTGAGGTTGCTCAGTCCAAAAAAGGTTATCTTCTTTCACAGACGAAGTATATATCCGATTTGTTTACGCGAGCACGTCTCTCTGACAATCGTACTGTTGATATGCCTCTTGAAACCAATGCTCGTTATAATCCGACCGATGGTGTTCCTTTGCCAGATCCAAGCCTGTATCGTACTATTGTGGGGAGTTTAGTTTATCTGACTATCACTCGTCCGGATATTGCTCATGCCGTTCATGTGGTTAGCCAGTTTGTCACTGCTCCTACTACGGTTCACTAGGGTGCTGTACTTCGTATTTTGAGATATCTTCGAGGCACTCAGTTTCAGTGTCTCTTGCTCCCATCGACGTCTTCTTTTGAGCTGCGTGCCTATAGTGACGCTGATTGGGATAGCGATATTTATGATCGCAAATCCACCACTGGTTTCTGCATTTTTCTTGGAGATTCTCTTATCTCTTGGAAAAGTAAGAAACAGGATGTTTGCTCTCGATCCTCCACTGAGGCTGAGTATCGTGCTATGGCGATGACTACTTGTGAGATTGTTTGGTTACGTTGGCTTCTTGAAGACATGGGTGTTGTTATTTCTCAGCCCACTCCTCTACATTGTGATAATAAGAGTGCGCTGCAGATTGCAAAGAACTCTGTTTTTCATGAACGGACAAAGCATATCGAGATTGATTGTCACTTTACCCGACATCATTATCAGCTCGGAACTATCTCGCTGTCTTTTGTTCCTTCCACTTTGCAGATTGCCGACATGTTCACCAAGGCTCAGTCAGCCTCCAGATTTCGTTTCTTGTTAGACAAACTCTCAATGCTTATTGTTGTCGCATTGTGAGTTTGAGGGGGGATGTTAGCATAAATGGGTTTTAGCCTATTGGGCTTATTCTCTTGTTGGGCTTCAAGGCCTCTTATTGTATAGCCTTAGAAACCCTAGTTTCCTACTCTATATATAGGCTTTATCTTTCTCTTTGTAATATATACACTTATATCATAATAAAACCCTAGCTACCAAGCTATCGGTTATTTTCTCATATTTCTTCAGTCCGATCCCAGGCTTAACTACCGAACAATATATGAAGCTCGTGAAGCATTTTTCAAATGAGACAGGCGCATCCTCGGACTCGACATCACCAAGTGTCAACGTGGCTGGTAAGATTTTCTCAAATAAAGATTGGATCATTGATACAGGTGCTACCGAGCATATGGCCAGCGATGGTGATTTATTTCAAAACAAAGAGGATAACCAACGAACAACACACCGGTTACCATTCCGAATGGAGATTTAATTCATGTAAAATGAACCAGAAGTTGCATGCTGCCTAACGGAATGGAACTAACAAAAGTTTTACATATTCCAGATTTCAAATGCAATCTTTTGTTTGTTAGCCGACTAACGAAACCACTTAGTTGTGCCGTAACCTTTTTTCTGATTTATTGTAATACATGACTTACAATTGAGGAACCTGATTGGAATGGGTAAGTGCAAGGGTGCTCTCTATCGGATGGAGTAAGAAGCAGATGGGAATAAAGAGATGCTATCTAAGATTGATATTGAAGTTTGGCACAAAAGGTTAGGACATGCATCAGAATTAAAGCTCAATAAGATCAGTTTTCTAGATAATTTTTCTCATTTATTGAAAGGAAAAATGTGTGATTCTTGTGTAAAAGCTAGGCACACTAGATTGCCTTTCCCGGATTGTTCAATAAAATCTCTTGCATGTTTTGATTTAATACATTGTGACATATGGGGAGGCTATCGCACTCCTTCATTAATCGGTGGCGGGCATTTTTTGACCATCGTTGATGATTTTAGTAGGGCCGTATGTATTTACTTAATCAAACACATGTTGGAAGCGAGTAATTGTCTAATAGATTTTTACAATATGGTCAAAACACAAATTAAAAAAAAAGTATTAAAAGAATAAGGGGCTGTTTGGCGGTTGCTAAATGATTTGGTGCAGAATGGTTAATAGGTCAGAATGGTTAAGAGGGTCAAAATGGTTAAGTACTGAATGAAATAATGTTGTTTGGTAACTGTTCTCTGAATGACAGTAAATTACCATTTTAACCCTGATAGATCTCAATACAACATTAGGGTTTATATCTAAATCACCAGAGCTTTGACTGATTTGCTTTTCAATACAACCCAAATCCAAGCAGCCCAAATCCATATCCTTCGATTATCTCAATAATGAATGAATCAAATGTGATAAAAATGAAAAAGAACCGTTGAGTATGAAGCGACGTGCGTGAAGAGAGGGGTTGGGAAGAAGGGGTGGAAGGAGGCAGAGGCGTTTGGCATCGTTTGGCATCGATGACCTGAGCGTCGCCGTCGGAGAAGCAGAGGCGTTTGGCATCGATGACCTGAGCATCGCCGTCGGAGAAGCAGAGTCGTTTGGCATCGATGACCTGAGTGTCGCCGTCGGAGAAGCAGAGGCCTAGTCGCCGATGCCATTGTCGGAGAGAGGGAATGAAAAAATGAGGCAGGTCTGTGAGATGAGAGATTGGGAGGAAGAACGATGCGTGGGAGGAGGAGAGGGATGATGAAGCTGGAAGGAGAGGAGATGTGGGGAAGGGTAATCCTGGAAAAATAAGCCTTTGAACCATTATGCAACCCATTAGATGCAAAATCGTTAAGAGGCAATTGTCACCATTAAGAGGTTCCATTTTTTTTGCCAAACAGCCCCTGCCTCTTACCGATTAAGAGGCTACCTCTTAATGTCACCATTAAGAGGCAAACAAACAGCCCCTAAGAAGTGATAATGGAGGAGAGTTTACTTCCAACTTCTTAGTTGATTTTTACGCAAAGCATGGGATACTTTTAGAAACCTCTTGCCCACACACCCCTATACAAAATGGGGTCGTCGAAACAAAACACTGACATCTCCTTGAAATGGCACGAGCCTTAAGGTTTGAAGCTAATTTCCCAGCAACATTTTGGGGAGAATATGACCTTACTACCACTTATATCATAAACAAGTTACCTTCAAAGGCCATTGAATATAAAACTCCCTACGAGATTTTGTTCAAAGAAACCTGAATTATGAACACATGAAAGTCCTTGGTTGCTTGGTTTATGCCAGGAACACTGACAAAAAGAAGGACAAGTTTGAAGTGAGTGGGAGACCCGCCTTTTTTGTTGGGTATCCACAAGGACAAAAGGGCTATCGAATCTACGACATCAATAAAAACAAAATTATTGTTTCTAGAGATGTAAAATTTATGAAGCATATTTTTCCCTTTCATGTTGCCAAAGATACTTGTTGAACCATCCAGAAAGAATACTTCAACTTCATTGAAGATGAACAAGAAAATTCCTCCAAGTCTACTGTTGAACAAAAAGAGGGAAGTGAAAACGAAGTTCCTTCACCATCGAATGAAACAGGAGAACAAGATACAAGAGAAGATGAGTTTCCAGATGCGACAGGAACAAATATTGAAAAAGAAATATTAGACTTGGGCCAACCTACCAATGTGCATAAAAGAAATCGATCTCAGCCTAAACGATTTCAAGATTTTATCGTGTAGCTATGTCAATCGATAGACCGGTCACAATCCACTTCTGATCAAGGTTCTTCGATAGTACACCCTCTCTCTCATTTTTTCTCTTATGATAAGTTTTCTAATTAACATAAGGCTTTCTTATCGGCCATCAATTCACATGATGAGCCCAAACATTTTCACCAGGCCATTCGTGAACCCAAGTGGAGAAATGCCATGCAAAAAGAGATAAAAGCCTTAGAAGAAAATGTGACTTGGACTTTGGAACCATTACCACAAGGAAAACTAGTAGTAAATTATAAGTGGGTGTACAAGATCAAATACAGGTCAATGGAGAAGTTGAAAGATACAAAGCCCGTTTAGTAGCGAACGATTTTACTTAGATGATGGGAGTAGACTTCCATGACACTTTGAACCAATATCAAAGCTTGTCATGGTAAGGAGTCTACTTGCTGTCGCCACCAAGAAAGACTAGATCATCCATCAACTTGACGTGAACAACGCCTTCCTTCCTGCATGGTGACCTTGACGAGGAAGTTTACACGAGGATACCTCAAGGTTTCTTAAAGAAAGGTGATACAAGGGTGTGTCGATTAAGGAAGTCACTCTATGGTCTTTATCAAGCCACGGAATTTGTACCAAAATTCACAGAATCTCTCTTGGGTCAGGGCTTTAAACAATCCAATGCTGATCACTCTCCTTTCATCTACAAGAAATACAACGTATAAGTTGTGGCCTTAATATACACAGACGATGTGATTATTGTTGGGAACGACTTGACGAAAATACAAGCAACGAAGGCCTTCCTCAATGAGAAATTTAGTACTGAAGATTTGGGGCCATTAAAGTACTTTATGGGAATCAAGGTTGCGAGAACTAGGGATAGGCTCGTTCTTAGTCAAGGAAAATATACATTGGATATTCTGGAAGGCAGCGGTCTTCAAGGTTGCAGACCTAGTGCCTTTCCTATGGAACAAAACCTGCAACTTGATCGATGTAATGATAGTCCTGGTGTCGACGCAAATCAATACAGATGCCTGATTGGACGGTTGCTCTATTTGCAAGTAACGAGACCAGACACAACATATGCAGTAAATATGCTAAGCTAGTTCGTCTCAGACCCTAGACAAAAAACACAAGGATGCTGTCACGAGAGTTTTACAATATCTCAAGTCATGTCCAGGTCAAGGAATTTTTTTTTCCAAAAGATGGTGATCTGAATTTGGTCATGTATTGCGATGCAGATTGGCTTCGTTGTGCTTATACCCGACGCTCTAGGACAGGATATCTAATTCTTTTGGGAGGAGCACCAATATCGTGGAAAACAAAGAAGCAATCCGAAGTTTCACGATCGTCCGCTCAAGCAGAATATACGTTGGCTCCTTAATGACCATGAGGCATCTCAACATGGATCGACTCCACTTTATTGCGACAACCAGGCTGCTGCCAGATAGCCAAAAATCGTGTCTTCCACGAACGTGTAAAGCATGTGGGAGTTGGACTGTTACTTTGTTCGTGAGCGTGTGGAGTCTCAAGAAGTTCGTCCTAAACGCATAGATTCTACATCTCAAATTGCAGACATTTTCATGAAGGCTCTAGGCACGGAACGCTTTCATTATCTTCTTGGCAAGTTGTGCATTCGTGATCTTAATGCTCCAACTTGAGGGGGAGTAAAGGAAATCGCATATATTACGGGATAGACTATATATATTCTTTTGCTCTTATCCCTTGTATTCATTGTGTATATCTCTTTTCCTTTTTTGTAGCCTTCTTGTTAGGTAGGTTGTTGTATTCCTCCTGTATTTATTCTTCTTTATCCTCTTTGGATGTCGGTCAATTATATAGCTCTGACAGAAAATTAATACCTTTAGAAATTGCATCGTATTACACTTGGTATGGTAGAAGTTATCATTTGTATATCAGTGCCTTCTGATGGATCTGTTGGAACTGGTTACTTGTATGGTCGGCTATTCTTCTGTTTCTAGTACTGGACCAGATTGTTGTTGTGTGTTTATGTGGCTTCCAGCAATATGTGGGATTTATTTTTATTACTGAATTATTGTTTGGGTGGTTTTTTTTTTTTTTTTTTGATTTTGGAGGTAGTGCCCTGATTTTGTATTGATCTGTAGCCAATTTACTTCTTTTCTGTGGCTGCTACTAAATGCTCAGATTATGATCCTGCTTCTGACTTAATTTAAGACATCTGTGGCTTAGATTTGTTGGGTTAAGTATGGACAACCTGTGCTTATGGATCCTGTTCTGAATTGGAGTAACATGGGTTTGTTTAAGTTTCAGTTTCATTTCTAAAATAACACTCATTCGACACGCGACCAAGAGTTAGATTTCATTCTGAGACATAACTTTCATCAGCTAGCTAGAAATACTGAATCTCAAGTGGTAAAAAATATAAATCCGATAAACTTGAATTGTCAAAAAGGCAACTTAATTTAGCACTTGGGAAGATCAGCCGGTGGGGGTAAGAGCTTTTGGTTCGGAAGTTTTCCATCCAAGACTAGCCAGGCCATCTTCAAACCCCAACTTGTATGAACTTCCAAATGGCAATGCATGAACCATACTCCTGCTCCATAAGTCAAAAGTTAAAATCATATCAATTAAGAAACCCAACTAAGTTTATGCTAAAAACAGACCTGGGTTATCTGCAAGAAATCGTATAGCAACCCACCCACCAGAGGGCACACCAATCGTGTTCCTTTCAATAGGGTCCACAAGATTGAACTTCTTTGGATCCTTGTTAGGATTGTAGTTTCCAAACCCTTGACCTACAACAAAGAAATTGAAGCCATGGAGATGGAGTGGGTGGCTTTCAGCACCAAGAATGCTGGTATCTTGCATCACTAACTCCACACTCGTATTAAACGGAAGAACCATGAGTTTTGTACCSTTGCTCACAAAGGTATTATTAGGAGGAGTCCCCGTATAGTTRAACCAATGYAACGGGTTGATCGGAAAATAAGGACTATAAACACCCTTTGATTGATCAAAAAAGTGGGACTGGAGAAGGGCAACACTTGGCTGTATAAAGGACACATTGTTAATTGAAGCTGCAAACCTAGTTCCRTTTGGTCCTTGGCAAGTTTTATTMTTTTCACAAGGATTCGTCCCAAGCCCTATGGTGAAAAATAARTGTTTGTCAATCTTCTGTGGGACATTAGCTGGAAATTTAACACTTGCCAAGCTTCGAAGTCTATTTGARAAKTTTGAMACGAATAAGGTRTCGTTTARAGATGGTAATYGT
Source organism: Cynara cardunculus var. scolymus (assembly GCF_001531365.2). Classification (NCBI taxonomy): domain Eukaryota; kingdom Viridiplantae; phylum Streptophyta; class Magnoliopsida; order Asterales; family Asteraceae; genus Cynara; species Cynara cardunculus. The sequence continues at coordinate 48,793 of NW_020201529.1, forward strand.
GGTTTAAAGAGTGGAAGATTTTTCATGGGAATGGAAGACTCRTATTCAAGAATGCCAGCAACAGTGGAATTGTCAAAGGTTCCTTGGCCCGTTACGTATGGTCTAGCAGACATGAGAAAGTTGGCACGAGGAAATTCCGAAATGGTCTTAAGGAGTACGTTGGTGGTCTGACCAGGAGCTAACACTAGTGTTTCTGTGCTGAAAGGTTTTACATAAATGGCATCGGCTTCAACAACAGTGAGGCTGTGATTTGCTATACTAAAAAAGAGTTCATCATTGAGTGCTGCATTGATCAATCGAAGGAGGTATGTCTTGCCGGGCTTAACCTTCAGCTTGAACGTATCTGCCAATTCCAAGAACGACAATTCAGCATTCATAATTCTGGAATGAACATAACCAATTTGCATTCTTTTGGAAATACCTTTAGCAGAACAGTTATACAAAGGCCCAGGAAGCCCATTGAAGGTATAGGCATCAGAGACATTTGGACCGCCACCGGTTTGTGTTGCCTGGGCAATTATGGCTTCTGTATCTGTATTAAACCACTCACCTGCACAAATACAACATTGTTTTTGACTTCATGCTATACTAAATTAATTACCAAATGACTAACAAGTATCATAAATTGTTTACCAAAGATGACGGGAACTTCTTTGTATGGCTTGGTAAAAGGGTAGGGGACATTAAGCTTCGGAAGAATGATGAGAGGGCCGTAAAGACTTGCTCGTAACCATGATATATGTGCATGCCAAAACAATGTTCCTCTTTGCCCAACGATAGTGTAATTGTACACGTAACTTTGGCCCATTTGTATAGGGCATTGTGTTATATAAGCTGGCCCATCCGCCCATCCACTCCGAAGCTGTCGGATGCCATGCCTGTGTATCAAAAAATAAAATATTATGATTACAAAGGAGTTAAGGGTTTTGCTGCGTGAAGCGATTCTCTAATATTGTGTTAAAACCTACATCGGAGATATATCGTACCAATGGATTGTAATGTTATTGGGGACATGGTTTGTAACTTTTATAAGCAAGCGGTCACCCTCCCGAGCAACAATACGAGGACCTGGAAATTTCCCGTTCACCGTAACCATGCTCTTCGTATGGCACAGTCGTGTCACATTTTGTAGCTGGATCTGCATGTTCAAATGTAGTTTTGGATCAAGATGTTAAAGTACAACAAATATTAACATGATGGGATCATATCGAATGTGACCTACGTTAAATTCATAGCTCCTGGTAGTGCCGCCAACACAATAAACTGAAAGCAGTAAAGTTAGTGCTGCAAACGAAAAGAGAATTCCACTCATCTCCTCCTATTTGTTGCGTTGAAGAGGTTGTGCTTTTTTTACTTCATGAAGGAAGCTATGGAGGTGGAATATATAGGCTTATGCCTTAAGATGGTTTCGCAGATTCAAGAAAGAATTGTTAAAGTGCAACTTTAGAGTGCTACCAAAGAGAAATTTGTATCTGTTTTCTTAAAGCCTTTCCTTGGTCGTAAGGACTTGGTCCCACTGTGGGTATTATACTACATAACTTAAAAACGTAAATGTAAAAGCTACGTATAAAATATAAACAGGTTGTAATGCATATTTAACAATATATATATATATATATATATATATATAATGGGGCAATAAACCCTGAAACTTTGTGTTGGTGGAAGAAAATCGGTGATGTGTTATAATGGTCGTTGGTGATCTTGGTCGCTGAAAGACCCGACCCTATCTAGTAGTGATCATGTGCGTCTCTTTCTTAGCTCCCGTCCTTGTATGGAACATTGTTTTGAACAACAAGATTGCAGAACAACTTCTTTCTTTTTAGCAAAAACTCTAATATGCTACCAAATGTCATTTACTCTTTCCTCTATAATGGTATATGCATCACACTGGTCTTCAACTCATGAGCACCAGGAAAAAAAAAAACTACACTTTTTGTTAAGCATTGTAATCGTGGCTCACTTATCTCACATTAATAATGTATTTGAATACGTTAAATGTTGTCATCTTTTATCTCCCCCTCTTACTTAAACTAGAATCCAGCCCCGCCACATTCATTAGTATTGTTCTTCTTCTCTTTTGGGCACCCAACAATATCATATATAACATGCCTTTTTCGACAATGTGAATTTCTTTTCCGTAATGTGAACACCTCGGTTCTCATGTTGGGTACTCTTTCGTTCTCCTTCTCTGTTTTGGTAGTGTGTGGCGTGCACTTGGAAGGAATTGTTCCTTCAATTTTTGTCCTGCCATAGTTTATAATCTCTTTTTGCTTCTCAACCTCCAATACGAGGTACTAGTTTGTTGCCAAGGTTTTAAAAGATTTAAAATTATAGACTAAATGTGTATCAAAAAGGTATAGATAACCGGATAATTAAGAGAATATATATAACTAAATTAAAATTGAAATCATGATGGAAGTTAATTGCTATAAAATGATAAAAGAATATTTTATGAAATAAAAAGAAGGGTGAAGATTTAGGATTAAAGACCTAAATAGTAATGTCCATAGATAATCACACAATCACAATCTAAATGACAAAACATGGAAATGAAAAAGAGAACAAAGTACTACATAGTTCAACACATTGATTTTGTCCACGAATATTTCTAGATTTCTTTTGTATATGCTTCTTCACCAAAAGAGCTTCCATTCCAATTTCTATGTTGATCCATAGCATTTCTTCAAGGATTTTACAGGAAATTTGAGTTGGGGTGTTTGAGAATGGGTGAGAAGCATAAACCTAGAGTTTTAATCATCATAGTGTAGGGAACATGTACAATCGAGTGAAAAGCAGTACCAACGTCAATCACTTCTTGGACACATAAGCTCTTAAAACAACAGTACCTTATGCATATAAAATTTGAATCATATAAGTTGATTTGGTTGAGAACCACCATACAAACAGAAGCTTTCAAGAAAGCAACTAAAACATTTTCTGGCTTGTAATACCTCTGCACAATAGGCATATTAAACATTTGTTCATTTCTTTGAGCACGTCACGACTCCAAGCGGCCTTCACCTCTTGGAATGAAACCCATTGTCGAAAGTTGATCTGCAGTTCCAATAGAAGGAAAAAAAATCATAATATATAATTATTAACCAAATTAATACTAAGAAGTTTGTACTTATACGATGTATGTTTTTCATGCCATATTTCTATGTGTATGAATGTTAGTTGGCACATTGCTTGCAAGTCCCAATTTTTCAATCACTCTTCAAAATCATCCAAGAACACAATAAAATGGCAATTCAAGAATTATGAGTCTTGAGAGAGAAAGTCAAAAAGTCAATGTATGTGTATTAGCTTCAAAGCTCCAACAATTACTCTACTAAGCATCCTACTAATTACAAAGTACTAAACCTATTTATAGGTCAAACCAAAATACAAAGGTCAAACCAAATACAAAATTACAAGGAGAATCTTTCAAGATTGAATACAACATATTAAGCTCTAAAAATCAAACCTAACATTCTCCCCCTTTGGATTCAAACTTGAAAGAATTTGTACAATCTGAATCTCTGAAGCTTTAATCACCTTTAAGTCTTCAAAACATTCTTCAAAAAAAAAAAACGTTCTCCCCCTTGAGAAATTCTTCAAACATTCTCTCCCTTTTGAAGATGAAACATTCTCCCCAAGAATCAGATATCTTCTTAATCTCTATCGACTTATCATTCTCTTTTCCTTGTAAATTCATTTCAGCATTCAGTTCATTTTCAACTTTATGGATTTTCTTTGTCAATTCATGCTTTTCTTTGATCTGCTTTATCCTTTCTTCATCCGACTCTTTTCTTTCAGATTCTAAAATCTTTTCAAGTTCATAAATCCTAGATGTCAGACTGGAATTGTCCTTCAACAGATCAAAGTCTCTCTTTTGACTTATACTGAAATATTTATCTTTTCCAAGGAGTACATCAATCTCAGCTTGAAGAAATTTCTTTTGTTCTTCAGATTTCTTGAAATCTTGTTTCAACTCTTTAGCCCAATCCAAGTTAGCATGACACTCATAAAAAACTTTCACGTATTTTTCTTTATGCTCTTTCAAATTATTCTCCAATTCAAAAACATTCTCCTTCAAAACCTTATTTTCTTTCTTTACAAATGATGCCATTTAAAAATCAAGATTGATCAAACAAAGAACCTCTGCAGTTCAAGAAATTGATTAAAGAAATATTTTCCAAAAATATCACACAATCACACACAATTTCTTTTGCAATTAAAAATTAAAACCTATCCAGATTAGGAATCCGGACAAAAAGAATACACAACACTAAAAATTTCAACACACTTGAACAAATTTTCAAGACTAATCCAGACACAAAAATGGCTGGATATTCCAAGTACAGTCAATGATGATGACTGGATTGAGTCAACGTTAACAATTAATATCAAAAGTCAAAGAAAAACTATCCGGAAATACAATCCAGATAATGAGTTAACCAAAAGATCACGAGAAATTGACTAAATGAATACGGTCAAAGAAAAATATCGGTCAAGGTTGTGTCCGTTTAACAAGAAATCGGGACAAGGATGCTTCCGGTTAATATGAAATTCGAACAAGAAACATACCAAAACCGAACAACTTGGGTAACCTCAAATCCGGTCAAGGAAGCAATTGTATTATATCAAAAACGGACAAGAAAATAGCCAATTTAAGTTGAAACTAGTCGAACACATGTTGTCCGAGGAATAAATCCGGACAAGGAGAATACGGATACAACACTTAATCACAAAATCGGACAATATGGCATCCGATATATGCTAAATCACAACACCAAATCCGGATAAAGAGGTAGCCGGTATACAAGAAATCCGGTCAAGGTTGCTTCCGTTTTACAGAAAGTACGGTCAAGAGGTCATACGGATTTCAACAAGTATGAATAAAGAGACACCCGATTTTATACATGGCACAAACAATTAACCACAAAATCCGGTCATGGAGGTAACCGTATGTAGAGAAATCCGGTCAAAAAGTATATGAAATCTTCAACCACAAACACCAAATTTCACAATGATGCAAGAAAAATGGATCAAAACTCCAAAATTTTATGATTTTTCAACAAGAACATAAACTTTTTCAAAATCCAAAAATTCCTTCAAATATTCAAAATCAATGATCAAATCACAAACTTATGTGAACAAAACTGATTCACAACATAAAATTACACACAATGATCAAAATTTTAACAATCAAACATCAAAATTTGAAAGATTTGAGATGAAATTGATGAAAGTTTCACAAAAAGCTCAAGAACATATGATGAACATTCAAGAACATCCAATGAATTTCCAGAAAATGTGTATAAATTCTCAAACTTTGAGCAACTTCTTCAACCAAAATCACTGCAGATCAGCTTTGATACCAATTGATAGTCCCAATATTCAACCCATCTTCATACAATCACCAAGAACACTTCAAATGGCAATATCAAGAATTATGAATATTGAGAGAGAAAGTCAACAAGTCAAAGTATGTGTATTATCTTCAAAGCTCACTTTTATTACAAATCTAAATTCCCTTCTCTAAGCATCCTACTAATCTAACACAAGACTAAACCTATTTATAGGTCAAACCAAATACAAAAGTCAAACCAAATACAAATGTCAAATCAAATACAAAAGTCAAACCAAATACAAAACTACAAGGAGAATCTTTCAAGATTGAATACAACAATTTAAGCTCTAAAAATCAAACCTAGCACCTTCGAGGACCAAGAAGGCCAAAAAGAGGATTTTCCACATCTCTGGCTGTGACATCTCAAAAGGTCTCAGCTATTGAAAAGAGCCTTACCCCCGAGGAATTGGTGGTCTGTGGTGAAGACAAAGCCAAGAGGGGTCTATGACTTAGCGTCCTGTGTAACCGAAGTACCTTTCGATGAAAATGTGGACGAGGAGCAATTTTTTCAAGAAAATGATAGAATAACATCCGTAGGTACAAACGAAGAAGTGTATGAACCCATCCGTCTTGTCACGTAGGAAGAAGACATAGAAGTTGTCAATGATGGTCGTGACAATTAGCATGTTGACAAGAGTAGTGTCGAAGTAGAAGAGTTTGAAGACTTTGATACTGATTCAGACGAAGAAAAAGCTGACTTGACTGATCACTCATCAGATGATTAAATACTAGGTTGATTTTAGTCTTAATAAACTTTGTTTGTATATGTACTCATCTATATGTTATCTTTGTGAATTTATCTTTTAAATCTTTATTGTTTTAATAACCCATTTTTTGTAGACTTGTTACAATATGCAACGTATTTGACATAGAAGAGGTAAGGTAACAGGTAATCTGTCCCCATATACTACTACACCTAGTCGACCTACTACTAGTCAACCTACACCTACTCTAGGATCTAGTAGTGCTTTTGTACAAGCAGATGACTTTGAGTCTTCAAATGTCCATGACATCAATGCTATGGAACATCTTCATGAGGAGAGAACGAGGATTAGTGTTACATCCAACGAGTAAGTGTTATATTAACTAATTTTAATCAAATCAACTATTTTTAGCTGTCGATACTAATTCAACTCATTACATAGATTTAACAACACCCACGCGACTTGTCATTTGACTCAGATTATTCGATCATTGATTGAGGGGCCATGGTGCACGTGGCAAAAATCCCTAAGGAGGTGAAGACACGGATGTGGGAGCATTTCCAGGTTTGTAGTATTCTTTTAACTTGTTATATTTTTGTTAGTTTTATTTTGAACTCAACAGGCAACTAATCTTTTATGTATAGGGGTACTATTGTTGGGATCCAGCACTGGACACCAAGATGCTGCAAATATATGAGACTCGGGGTGCCAAAAACTACAATGATGGTATGAATTCTGCTAGGAGAGGGGAAGGCGAAAGGCCATAAATCAATCAATGCCCTATGTAAAAAATGACCCTAATAGGGATATGAATATGTTGAAGGGCTTCCACCCTAAGTGGCTCAATCCTCGTATCTGGTGCGAGATGATTGATCACTAGAACATGCCCCATTGGAAGGGTGTAGTTTCCAAGGTGGCGCATGATAATCAGATGACCATGGTGGATGGTGATATAGCCAAACACACTGCAGATCGATCACATTCACCATGCATGGTGCTCGCCTGGTAGGTCCTTAAAATCGATTAATTTAGTAGCTTGATTTTTTATATGATACAACTAACACATGTTTTTATTAGCTTGATTGTATTTGTAGTTAATTAACAACTTATTGTCCCAAATTCAAGAAATGCGCACTCGAGAAGGAGGTTGATGAACTTCTCTGCCGACAAGAGATTCGAAACAGGGAAGATGAGATCCTGAAGAAACATCATGCAAACATGATGGATATGATGTAGGGTTTACACCCACTATAATAGATTTGATATAGTGTATTTATGAACTAGTGTCATCAATCAAATTCATATATGTATATGATTTCGTCCAGATAATCATATTAGTTATTTATGACAAATTTGTGTATTGTATATCTGTATTTATTTTACAGGATCTTTATATTTTAGGATTTTAGATTAGGAGTTTTTTTGGTTTCTTTTTTCCTTGTGCCAGCTACAGTAAAAACGGATTTTAGGCTGAGAATCCGTCGGTAAATAATTAGATATAATTAAAAAAAATCTGGCAGATTGCCTGACGGAAAATCCGTCGGTAAATATTTTTCGTTCATTATAAAGAAAAAGAATTTCATATTTCAAATAAGGAAAACAGTTTTTTTAATATATTTACCGACGGAATTTCCGTCAGAAATCCGTCGGAAATTGCATTTAGCGGCGGGAGTTTTTCCTACGGCAAAATCCGTGGATGTTTTATGAATGAGGAATCCGTTTTTATGAATGAGGAATCCGTTTTTGCAAAGAACAAATTTTGTCGGTGTCTGAAAGTCATGGTGGACGTTACTTCCCACTACTTCTTGTCGGAGTCTGAGAGTCCTATTAACATCTTTGTTACTAATATCCTTCAAGACATTATTATGCATATTGGGTTCATGAATGAACAATGTCGTTTTGGCAAAGAACAAATTTTGATTTACAGACAAATAGATTCAAATCATCAAAAGGAAGCGTTGCAACAACATTATATGGCATTGGTTTTATAGCGGGGTGGAAAAAGAGTTATGTAATAGTGTTAGACAAACTAAAACATCACAAAGAAAGTATGGGAAGATTTACAAAAGCAATTTGGCTAGAGGTGCACAAATACCCGACCAACCGGAAGCATCCCTGCCAACCCATGCCAAAACAACCCAAGGACTAATGAAGTTGTAAATTTTTCAAAAAGAAGGCATTGGGTTAGGTTGATTGTTCAAATACCTTCAATCCGACAAACCCAACCCACGTTCACCCCAATTTTTGGTAGTGAGAATGCACGTATAACGTACGAACTAATATGTGAGATAACTCTAAGTTGAAATTGTTATGGATGTACTTGTGGCATATCTAAACAGTTGGTGACAGTGAGGGAAAAGGATCACCTATACAATGAGGGAAAAGGATCACTCAATATGCATAAGTGAAGTTCTATTTTGATTTGATCCTTCACATATTCTATATATTTTCCTCAAGTACCCCAAAAATCAATAGCAAAGTGGTTACATGATTCCTCACTTTAGAATGGAGAAATAACACATGCCGGTAGCTCATAAGTTTAGGTGATAATAATGTAAAATATCCAAAAAGGCATATTAAAAAAATTAATCAATTATAATACTTTGAAATATAACTAAAACAAATCTCTAATAAAATAATATCTATACTATATTATAAAACATTTGACAAAACTCTTATAAACCATATTTTATGCATGAAGTACTGTTTATTATTGCGTATTACTTAAAATTTAATATTACAAATAAATTGTGCGTATGTACAACTTATTAAAGCTTCATGTTTGAATTCATGTAACTTACTGTAGATAAACATAATCAAATAGAGGATAAACATTTCATTTTAAATACAAAAAATCTAAAATATAATTAATATAATCATTGAGTTTTAACAAAATACTCAATAATTATTTTTATAAAAATTATATTAAAAAATAAAAAAAAATTAACTAAAGCAATACATAGAAAAAAAAAATTAAATAGTTAGTTTGGTACTAATATCAATATTTTTTCAATTTTAACGTTTTATTATATTTGTAGTTAATTAACAACTTACTGTCCCAATTTCATGAAATGCGCACTCGAGATGAGATCTTACAGAAGGAGGTTGATAAACTTCTCTGTCGAGAAGAGATCGACACATGGAAGATGAGATCCGGAAGAAAGAACATGCAAACATGATGGATATGATGTAGGGGTTTACATCCGCCACAATAGATTTGATATAGTGTATTTATGAACTAGT
>NW_020201530.1:0-1887 GCF_001531365.2 Cynara cardunculus var. scolymus
CTTCTTCTTCCTCATCTGTAAGATTTAGCCAATGTTCATCCTCGGCCATAAGAGCTTTGCCAGCTTCTCTTTGCTTTGACAGAAGAAATTTGTTCTTGTAATAGTCAGCATTTCGATTTATCGGCTTCTTACAGTCAATAGCAAAATGGCCTAGCTTGCCACAGTTAAAGCATTTTGTATGCTTATCAGCTTTGCTATATTTCTTTCCTTCTTCTGGTTTTCGCTCATACTTCTTTTCAAATCTTTTCTCTTCATATTTCTTCTTCTCTCCAAATTTGTCCTTGTAGTCATACTTTGATCCGGATGAGAATCTTTGATTATTCGAGTGTGGCCTTTTGGAGAACTTATATTTCTTGAATGCTTTGGTCAGCATTGCCATAGCTTGCTTTACTTCAAAATCAGATTCTGAGCTGTTACTGTTTTCTTGCTCAGATTCGCTTGATTGACGAACTTCAACAACCTTCTTTCCAGCTCTGCTTTTATATTTCTTCTCCTTTTTCTCAGTTACGAGAGCTAAAGGATCAGTAACTTCCTTTTCCTTCTTCTTTGATTTACGGATCTCCAAAACATCTTGTTCATTCTGTTTCAGAGTTTCATAGATTTCATGTACATCAATATCAGATAACTGTTTGTTAAATCAGATATTATTTGCAAATGATTTCCACTCTGGCTGGAGATTGTTAAGAAACTTAACATTTATCTCAATAGTGGTTTTGGAGATTCCATTCTTCGTAAGCTCATTCAGCAGTCTAGCAAGTCGGTTATACACATCGTCAAGGCTTTCTCCCTCTCTAGCCCTGAATTCTTCATAAGCAGAAATGCAGTTAGTGATCTTCAGTTGAGTTCCAACTTTAGAACCCATCATCATCTTCTCTATATGAATCCACATGCTGTGACCAGATGACTTGTAGCTATCAATACTTGTGTATATGTCATTGGTCAGTGCTTGCATCATGTAGGATTTGCAAAGCACATCAGCATGTGATCTCTCTTTGTCTTCAGGAGAATATTGATCTTTTTGTTTTGTTAATCTCTGTGCAGGAATGCCTAGTACAGGATCAGCTTCTATGTCAATAAAGAATTCAGCAGTGCCTTCTAGTAGAGATTGTATGATTAGTTCTCCTTCCTTTAATCTTTCAACAAAATTCAAAAATCTGTCTCTCCATTGATTGTAATCTCCTCGAAAAAGTACTGGTGGCTTGGTATCAGTACCAATAGCCATTGCTTCTTTAGAGCTYWTMTTTGHAGTTTRTATGAAAAATAGGATCGACTGCAGTTCAAAGTTTGAATTTAAAAGATCAGTTTACAAAAATATATCTGATAAAAAAATAAACTGTAATAAGCACACATTCAACACTTAGACAATTAAGCACAAAAATACTTCTCCGGATTAGCAATCCGCACAAGTTGTCCGGTTTACAAGTCCGATCAAAGAGATGGACAAAATTAACGTGTTATCCGGATTAGAAATCCGGTCAACACATGAACATAAACCGCACTAGTATAAACCGTACAAGGTATAAAGTCAAAGATGAATCGATCAACAAGTCAAACTTACTAAATCGATCAAAAAGTCAAAATTATTAAACCGATCAAAAGTCAAACTTATTAAACTGATCAAAGAATTCAAACACTTGTACCAATCAAAGTCAAAAGATATGAAATCGATCAAAAGTCAATCACCGTTCAAAAGTCAAACACCGTTCAAGAGTCAAATACCGCTCACTTACCAAGCGGATTCCTAAACCGCACACTTACCACCCGGATTTGGTTAAACCGGTCAATATCCGATCAAGTTACTTAGTCCTTACTAGCCGGATACCTTTAAACCGCTTACAAGTCCTCTCAAGTGTTATCCAGTTTATCACTAATCCGCACAAGTTATGT
>NW_020201530.1:2304-8656 GCF_001531365.2 Cynara cardunculus var. scolymus
TGCAAAAATGTGTAAAATGGATATCTTCAAATCCAAACTACTGCAGCTTGCTTTGATACCAATTGTGGAGTCCAGATTTCATACAAATCTTGATGTGATCTTCATAGATTGATATGAACAATGATGAACACTAAGAATGATGTAAGTAATGATTAGATTGGAGAGAGAGAGAGAATTACATCAGCCAAATCTTGATTTCAGAATTAATGACAAAAGCTCTAATTACAATTACAAGGACTTTCCTATTTATACTAGGAAAGTAAAGGCTAAAATATTACAAGTAAAACTAATCTAAGGAGAAACTTGAATACAACTTTTAAAGCTCTAATCTTGAACCCAACAAGGGTTAGGCGATTTAAACCCTAAACTGGTTAAGGCTTAAGCGGTTTAGTCTTAAACCGAACAAGTGTTGAGCGATTTATGATTATTGAGTTTATACCAAGTATTTTGAACGGAGAATTAGGAATACGACTAAATGGTGTCCGGATTATTATTTTTTAATCAGACAAGCCTTAGGCGACGTATTGTCCGGACTTGTTATCCGGACAAAAGTGTTGGAATTTATTCTAAGCGTTAAATCGGACAAATCTTGAGCGATGTGTTGTCCGGATTTGGTAAACCGGCCAATACTTGACCAGAGATGAAGTCCGGCCAAGCCAAGTTGACCGGATTTGTACTATGCCTTGTGCTTGATTGATAAAAATTGTTATTTTATCATAAAATGGGAATTTTGATATAGATGATTTTAGATTGATAATAATTCCATTGACTGCGGTCTATTTGGAATTGTTTTTGTAAAATGTTTTGATGAGGAAATAAGGATGGCATATCAAGGAGAGGTGTACTATGGGATAAGGGTGGCATATCAAGGAGAGGTGTACATTTGATATAAGGGTGGCATTTGTATGTGTGTTGAATGATATAACTCTTTCTATTTTATCCCTTAAGATTACCGTGGTTAGGAACCTTTATTTCTTTGTGATTTAAAGATTTAGGATCAAGGTTCTTATTGGAAATCGTAGTTTGGATGTTATTCAGGAGAAAAAAACAGGTTTGGCCTGAAACTTTAAATAAACCCTGTTTGATTAAGAAAAGGTTTAAAAGTTGCATTATATGAAACCCGATTGGTTCAAAAGTATGTTATTTGAATAGCTGAATGATTGGCTTGAAAAGGGGAAGGAACTGGTAATATGCTCCATTTGTTCATATATTGATTATATATGTGAAAAGCTGTTTTATTTAAAACGTTTTGGTGATTATCACCCTGCAATAACTTAAATAGGGTAACTCACTAGACCTTCCGGTCTAACCCTCGTTTTGTGATTTTAACTATGTATTGCAAGAGGTATGGACGGTAAGGGGAAGGAGAAAATGTGATATTTTCCTAAATGCTTATCAAGATGAAGAATTGTTTATGATGTATAGTTTTGATTGATGAACGATGCTTAGTACAAGAAATGTATTTTGAATTTTTGAACCATGTATTTTATACTGGTAGATTCTTCTACTGTGGGACCTAAGTGGTGTATAAACATGTATTTCTTTCGTGTGAAGTATATGTTACATGCAATATGTGATATGGGGTGTTGCATAAATAATGATCCACGTAGTTGTCATTTTGACGCAAATGACTCGATTAAAATAAATAGGCCATTTATACCGACTACGACCAAATGGATCTATTAAGGACACTTAAGACCCATTCTACCTTATTTAGTCATATTAACATGTAGTTAGACTAATTATGACAGATTTAGCATCAATTTTACCCAATTAGACTCCTTATAAAGATATGGGCCCAAAAACCCATAAGGGTCTAATGAGACTAAATATGACCTAGTTAATGTCATATTGACCCAACCAGAATTCTTAAGAAGAATTAGGCCCATATTATCCATTAAGACCAAATGGAACCATTAAGAACCATTTTACCTCAACTACTTCCATTAACGTTAGATTTGACTAAATATGACCCATTTAGTACCATTGTAACTCAATTAAACTCAAATAGTAGTATTAGCCCATTATACCCATTAAGGTCTGATCAAACTAAATATGACCATTTTAGTGTCACTTTGACCCAGTTAGACTCCTTATGGAGAAATGTTTCTATTAAACCCATTAGGGTCTAATGAGATTAATTAAGATTCATTTAGTGTCATTTTGACCCAATTAGACTCCATATGGAGAAATGTTTTATCTTTACCCGTTAGGGTCTAATGAGATTAATTATGATCCATTTAGTTGTCATTTTGATCTAATGACTCGATTATATTAAATAGGCCCAATATTCCCACTAAGACCAAATGGACTAATTAAGGACACCTAAGACCAATCCTACCTTAATTGGTCACACTAACGTCTAGTTAGATTATTTAGGTCCCATTTAGTGTCATTTTGGCCCAATTAGATTCATTATGAAGAAATGGGCCCATTAAACCTATTAGGGTCTAATGAGACTAATTATGACCTAGTTAGTGTCATATTGACCCAACTGGAATTCTTAAGGAGAAATAGGCCCATTTATCCACTATGACCAAATGGACCCATTAAGACCCATTCTACCTCAATTACTCCCTTTAACATCAGATTAGACTAAATGTGACCCATTTATTACCATTATAACTCAATTAAACATTAACAGTAGGATTAGCCCATTATACCCATTAAGGTATGATCAAACTAAATATGACCTATTTAGTGTCATTCCAATTAGACTCCTTAAGGAGAAATGTGACTATTAACCCTTTAGGGTCTAATGAAATAAATAATGATCCATTTAGTTGTCATTTTGATGCAAATGACTTGATTAAAATAAATAGGCCACTTATACCGACTAAGACCAAATGGATCTATTAAGGACATTTAAGACCCATTCTACCTTAATTAGTCATATTAGCGTATAGTTAGACTAATTATGACTGATTTAGTGTCAATTTGACCTAATTAGACTCCTTATAAAGATATGGGCCCATAAACCCACAAGGGTCTAATGAGACTAATTATGACTTAGTTAGTGTCATATTGACCCAACCGAAATTCTTAAGGAGAAATAGGCCCATAATATCAATTAAGTCCAAATGGACCCATTAAGAACCATTTTACCTCAATTACTTCCATTAACGTTAGATTAGACTAAATATGACCCATTTGGTACCATTATCACTCAATTAAACTCAAATAGTAGTATTAGCCCGTTATACTCATTGAGGTCTGATCAAACTAAATATGACCGTTTTAGTGTCACTTTGACCCTGTTAGATTCCGTATGGAGAAATGTTCCTATTAAACCCTTTCAGGTCTAATGAGATAAATTTATTAAGATCCATTTAGTGTCATTTTGACCCAATTAGACTCCATATGGAGAAATGGTTCTATCATTACCCATTAGGGTGTAATGAAATTAATTATGATCCATTTAGTTGTCATTTTGACCTAAATGACTTGAATAAAATAAATAGGCCCAATATTCTCACTAAGACTAAATGGACTTATTAAGGACACGTATGACCAATTCTACCTCAAGTGGTCACATTAACGTCTAGTTAGATTATTTATGTCCCATTTAGTGTCATTTTGGCCCAATTAGATTCATAATGAAGAAATGGGCCCATTAAACCCATTAGGGTCTAATGAGACTAATTATGACCTAGTTAGTGTCATATTGATCCAACTGCAATTCTTATGGAGAAATAGCCCCATTATATCCACTAAGACCAAATGGACCCATTAAGACCAATTGTACCTCAATTACTCCCTTAACGTTAGATTAGACTAAATGTGACCCATTTAGTACCATTATAACTCAATTAAACTTAAATAGTAGGATTAGACCATTATACCCATTAAGGTATGATCAAACTAAATATGACCTATTTAATGTCATTTAGACCCAATTAGACTTCTTAAGGAGAAATGGGACTATTTAACCCTTTAGGGTCTAATGAAATAAATAATGATCCATTTAGTTGTCATTTTGACGCAAATGACTCGATTAAAATAAATAGGCCCAATATACCGACTAAGATCAAATGGATCTATTAAGGACACCACCCATTCTACCTCATTTAATCATATTAACGTGTAGTTAGACTAGTTATGACCGATTTAGCGTCTATTTGACCCAATTAGACTCCTTATGAAGATATGGCCCATAAACTCATAAGGCTCCAATGAGACTAATTAAGACCTAGTTAGTGTCATATTGACCCAACTTGAATTCTTAAGGAGAGAAATAGGCCCATTATATCCATTAAGACCAAATGGACCCATTAAGAACCATTTTACCTCAATTACTTCCATTAACGTTAGATTAGACTAAATATGACCCATTTAGTACCATTATCACTCGATTAAACTCAAATAGTAGTATTGGCCCTTTATACCCAATAAGGTCTGATCAAACTAAATATGACCGTTTTAGTGTCATTTTGACCCAGTTAGACTTCTTATCGAGAAATGTTCCTATTAAACCCATTAGGGTCTAATGAGATTAAATAAGATTCATTTAGTGTCATTTGACCCAATTAGACTCCATATGGAGAAATGGTTCTATCATTACCCATTAGGGTCTAATGAGATTAATTATGATCCATTTAGTAATCATGTTGACCTAAATGACTCTATTAAAATAAATAGGCCCAATATTCCCACTAAGACCAAATGGACTCATTAAGGATACCTAAGACCAATTCTACCACAATTGGTCATACTTACGTCTAGTTAGATTATTTAAGTCCCATTTAGTGTCATTTTGTCCCAATTAGATTCATTATGAAGAAATGGGCCCATTAAACCCATTAGGGTTTAATGAGACTAATTATGACCTAGTTAGTGTCATATTGATCCAACTGCAATTCTTATGGGGAAATAGCCCCATTATATCCACTAAGACCAAATGGACCCATTAAGACCAATTGTACCTCAATTACTCCCCTTAACGTTAGATTACACTAAATGTGACCCATTTAGTACCATTATAACTCAATTAAACTTAAATAGT
Organism: Cynara cardunculus var. scolymus; assembly: GCF_001531365.2. Classification (NCBI taxonomy): domain Eukaryota; kingdom Viridiplantae; phylum Streptophyta; class Magnoliopsida; order Asterales; family Asteraceae; genus Cynara; species Cynara cardunculus. The sequence continues at coordinate 7,307 of NW_020201530.1, forward strand.
AGGATTAGCCCATTATACCCATTAAGGTATGATCAAACTAAATATGACCTATTTAATGTCATTTAGACCCAATTAGACTTCTTAAGGAGAAATGGGACTACTTAACCCATTAGGGTCTAATAAAATAAATAATTATCCATTCAGTTGTCATTTTGACGCAGATGACTCGATTAAAATAAATATGGCCAATATACCAACTAAGACCAAATGGATCTATTAAGGACACTTAAGACCCATTCTACCTCAATTTATCATATTAACATGTAGTTAGACTAATTATGACCCATTTAGCGTCAATTTGACCCAATTAGACTCCTTATCAAGATCTGGTCCCATAACCCCATAAGGGTCTAATGAGACWAATTATGACCTAGTTAGTGTCATATTGACCCAACTGGAATTCTTAAGGAGAAATAGGCCCATTATATCCACTAAAACAAAATGGACCTGTGAAGACCCATTCTACCTCAATTACTCCATTTAACGTTAGATTAGACTAAATATGACCGATTTAGTATCATTATAACTCTATTAAATTCAAATACTAGTATAAGCCATTATACCCATTAAGGTCTGATCAAACTAAATCTGACACTTTTAGTGTCATTTTGAACCAATTAGACTCCTTATGGAGAAAGGGTCCTATGAAACCTATCAAGGTCTAATGAGATTAATTAAGATCCATTTTGTGTCATTTTGACCCAATTAGACTCCATTTGGAGAAATGGTTCTATCATTACCCATTAAGGTCTAATGAKATTAATTATGATCCATTTAGTTGTCATTTTGACCTAAATGACTCGATTAAAATAAATAGGCCCAATATACCCACTAAGACCAAATGGACTCATTAAGGACACCTAAGACCAATTCTACCTCAATTGGTCACACTAACATCTAGTTAGATTATTTATTTCCCTTTTAGTGTCATTTTGGCCCAATTAGATTCATTATGAGGAAATGGGCCCATTAAACCCATTAGGGTAATGAGAATAATTATGACCTTGTTAGTGTCATATTGACCCAACTGGAATTCTTAAGGAGAAGTGGACCCATTATGTCCACTAAGACCAAATGGACCAAATGGACCCATTAAGACGCATTCTACCTCAATAACTCTCTTTAACGTCAGATTGGAACTGGGAATGGGTACTTTCAGACATGGTGACTTATGTCTGTTCTGATAAGTAGCCCTGTTTTGATGGAGGAATAAGGGTGGTATATCAAGGAGGGGTGTCTTTTGAAGGGTGGTATATCAAGGAGGGGTGTCTTTTGGAATAAGAGTGTCAATTGTGTGTGAATATTATAGCTCTTACTATTATGTCTTTTAAGACTACAATAGATTTGAGT
>NW_020201530.1:10096-15362 GCF_001531365.2 Cynara cardunculus var. scolymus
ATGCTAGGATGCAAGAGCATGTACTTTTGGAATTTTTGGGTTGTGTATTTTATATTACAGACTCTTGTATCGAAGACCTATGTGGGGAAAACATTTATTGTATATATGAAATATGTGTTATATGCAATATGTGGATTTGGGATGTTACAATCAATTTGTATGAAATAGGATCAACTGCAGTTCAAAGTTTGAATTAAATGATCAGTTTACAAAAATATATCTGATAATATCTAAACAAAACTTCACACACATTCAACACTTAGAACAATTTAGGCACAAAAACTTATCCGAATTAGTAATCCGGTCAAGCTTATCCGGATTGAAAGTCCGGACAACAAAGAATATTCAACAAGTTATCTGGATTAGAAGTCCGGACAACAAGCAAACTTATATCGCTCAAAACACTTAACCAGATTTTAACCAAACATGCAAAATTCAGTAAGCAAAACAAAATACGGATAAGGCACAAAACTCAATTTGAATTAAAATTCTCAAATCGGATGTTTTCAACACTTAGTCAAAATTCCAAAATGAAAATCAGACGTAAAAAGTCAACAAGTCAAAGTACGTATAAGTCCTTTTAAAACAAATCGATGAAAAGTCAAAGCATTAAATCGATCAAATAGTCAATATCCGTTCAATCACCAAAGAATGTACGATCAAAATTATAAATCGCTCAAGTAGACAAATGCACTAAGTCTTACCAAGCGGATTCTTTGAATCGCTTATTAAATCGCACAACTCTTAAACAACTTACCAGTCGGATTATGTAAATCGCCCACTAATCCGTTCAAGTTACTAAAGACTTACCAGTCGGATTGTTTAAATCGCACAATAATCCGTTCAAGTTATCAACGGTTTACCAGACGGATTGGCTAAATCGCTCAATAATCCGCACAAGTGTTGTCCGGATAAACCTATATCAAACAACTCAAAATTCACACGGATGTTAAATCGCACAAGTATCAAGCGGATAACACCCTAAATCGCACAAGTCTTAAGCGGACTAATATTCAACCAAAAACACAAAATTTCACACTTTTTACCAAAATTTTGGATCAAAACATGAAAAATTATGAGTTTTGAAGAATATTTTCCAGAATACGAAAACTCAATTTTCGACTAAAACTGGTTTAAAACTTGCTTAAAATCAAAAATAGTGTGAATCAAGATTGTTCAAAATACAAAAACGAATCTAGCAATGTAAATCTTTACAAATAATACTCAAAAAATAACCGATTTAGGCTCAAAAACCCAATCTGGACGAAGAACACTCAAGAACAGTGATGAACATCATTGACCCAGATCGATGAATCTTCAAAAATTCATGAAAAATTGTGCAAAATTTGTTTAATCCTCTAATCAAAACTGTTGCAGCTTGCTCTGATACCAATTGTGAAGTCCAAAAATCATACAAACATGATAAGATCTTCAAGAATCAAGATGAATAGAAAAGTAGAAAGAATATCATCAAAGATTGATTTAATTGAGAGAGAGAAAATTACAGCTCTAAATTTGATTACAATTATGCTAATCACTTGGTAAAGACAATTACAAGGAAAATACTATTTATACTAGGAAATAATAAAGCTACTCTATTACAATATAAAACTACACTAAGGAGAAACTTGAATACAACTTTAATGCTCTTACTCAAACCGAATAGTCAAAATGACACTAAATGGATCTTAACTAATCTCATTAGACCATAATTGGCTTAATAGGACCATTTCTCCATAAGGAGTCTAACTGGGTCAGAATGACACTAAATGGATCTTAATTAATCTCTTTAGACCCTAATGGGTTTAATAGGACCATTTCTCCATAAGGAGTCTAATTTAGTCAAAATGACACTAAAAGGGTCATATTTAGTTTGATGAGACCTTAATGGGTATAATGGGCAAATTCTACTATTTAAGTTTAGATGAGTTATAATGGTACTAAATAGGTTATATATAGTCTAATCTGACGTTAAAGGAAGTAATTGAGGTAGAATGATTCTTAATGGTTCCATTTGGTTTTAGTGGATATAATGGGCCTATTTCTGCATAAAATGACACTAAATGGATTGTAATTAGTCTACCTTGACGTAAATATGACTAATTGAGGTAGAATGTGTTTCCGGAGTCCTTAATAGGTCTATTTGGTCTTAGTAAATATATTGGGTCTATTTATTTTAATCGAGTCATTTGGTCAGAATGATACTAAATGGATCATAATTAATCTCATTAGTCCCTAACGGGTTTTAAAGGACCATTTCTCCATAGGGAATTTATTGGGTCAAAATGACACTAAGTGTTTCAGATTTAGTTTGATCAAACCTTAATGGGTATAATAGGCTAATACTATTATTTGAGTTTAATTGAGTTATAAAGGTACTAAATGGGTCATATTTAGTCTAATTTGATGTTAAAGGGAGTAATTGAGCTTGAATGGGTCTTAATAGGTCCATTTGGTCTAAGTGGATATAATGGGTGTGATAATCGGATCGTAGTTATCACCCAATGTAATTAATGTATGATTATCTGATTAAATAATTTTGTGATAGCATGATAAATTGTTATATTTGATAATGTTAGTGTGTGAAAATTATGTGCATAATATAGATGCATGTATGAGATTATGTATATGTGGTAAGTCAAAAATGAAATGCATATATAATATGGTATGTATACGTGAGCATACATGCATATTGTGTGTGTGTGAGTATGAAGGCATGTCATGCGTATGCATGAAGTGGGTTAACATGGGAAGGGGGCTGTTTAGCCGACCTTCCAGTTTTAAAAGGTATAAAAGGAGGGCTTAGCCTCCGTTTCTCCTCTTCTTGCCATTTCAAAAGTTGAGCGATTTAAAGATAGAGGGAGTTGACCGGATTTAAAGTATCTGAGTTCAAGAAGGTTGTTTTCAAAAGGCTTGATAAGGTGAGTGATTTCTAAACCTTTTTGCATAAAACTTATTACTGGTTTTATTGAATGTTGTTTATTATTGGAAAGAAATCAGTTATTTTGTTTAAGGGTTTTATCTGGACAAAGGGGGACCGGATCAAGTTTAAATAGGACAAAGCTTGTTCGGATTATTCTTAAATCGGACAAGGGTTGGGTGATTAAGCCCTAAACCGGTCAAGTGTTAAGCGGTTTAGTTTTAAACCGGCCAAACATTGAGCGAGTTATGAATATTGAACTTATTTAACATTTTTGAACGGAGAAGTATGAATATGACCATGTGGTGACCAGATTATTTTAAATCGGTCAAGCTTTATACGATATGTTGTCTGGACTTGCTATTCGGACAAAAGTATTGAAAATTACTCTAATTGTTAAATCGGACAAGCCTTAGGGAGAAGTGTTGTCCGGATTGGGTAAACCGGCCAAGACTTGACCGGAGATGAAGTCCGGCCAAGCCTATGTTGACCGGATTTGTATTATGTCTTGTATGATTGATAAATTGTTATATATGGGAATTTCCATATAAATGATTTTGGATTGATAATAATTCCATTGATTGCGGTCTATTTGGAATTGTTTTATGAAATATTTTGATGAGGAAATAAGGGTGGCATATCAAGGAGAGGTGTACCATGGGATAACGGTGGCATATCAAGGAGAGGTGTACCATGGGACAAGGGTGGCATATCAAGGAGAGGTGTACATTTGATATAAGGGTGGCATTTGTATGTGTGTGGTATGATATAACTCTTTCTATTATATCCCTTAAGACTACTGTGGTCTGGAATCTTTATTTGTTTGTGATTTAAAGATTCAGGATCAAGGTTCTTATTGGAAATCATAGTCTGGATGTTATTGAGGAGAAAATAACAGGTTTGGCCTGACACTTTAATAAACCTTGTTGATTTGAAAAGGTTTAAAAGTGACATTATATGGAACCTAGTTGGTTCAAAGGTATGTGATTTGAATAATCTGAATGCTTGGCATTGAAAAGTGGAAAGGTACTGGTAATATATCCCTAATTGTTCATATATTTGTTATATATATGAAAAGTTGTTTTTTATAAAAATTTGGTGATTTTGACCCTGTAATAACATAAATAGGGTATCTCACTAGACCTTTCGGTCTAACCCTCGTTTTGTGATTTTAACTATGTATTGCAGGAGGTACGACGGTAAGGGAAAGGGGAAAATGTGATATTTTCCTATATGTATTTCTACATGAAGATCTGTCTTTGATGTACAGTTTTGATTGATGATTAGTACAAGAAATGCATTTGAATTTTTAAACCTTGTATTCTGTAATGATAGATTCTTGCACTAAGGGACCTGAATGATATATAAACATGTAATTTCTTCTGTATGAAATATGTGTTACATGCAATGTGTGTGGTATGGGGTGTTACAATGGGACTTTTTCTCCTTAAGAATTCCACTTAGGTCAATATAACACTAACTAGGTTATAATTAGTCTCATTAGACCCTAATGAGTTTAATGGGCTCATTTCTTCATAAGGAATCTAATTGGGCCAAAATAACACTAAATGGGTCATAAAGAGTCTAACTAGACGTTAATGTGACCACTTGAGGTAGAATTGGTCATAGGTGTCCTTAATAAGTCCATTTGGTCTTAGTGGGTATATCGGGCCTATTTACTTTAATCCAATTATGAGGTCAAAATAACAACTAAATGGGTCATAATTAATCTCATTAGACCTTAATAGGTATAATAGAACCATTTCTCCATATGTAGTCTAATTGCGTCAAAATGACACTAAATGGATCTTAATTAATCTCATTAGACCTTTATGGGTTTAATAGGACCATTTCTCCATAAGGAGTCTAATTGGGACAAAATGACACTAAAAGGGTCAGAGTTAGTTAGATCAGACCTTAATGGGTATAATAGGCTAATCCTACTATTAAAGTTTAATTGAGTTATGATGGTACTAAATGGGTCACATTTAGTCTAATCTGACGTTAAAGAGAGTTATTGAGGTAGAATGYGTCTTAATGGGTCCATTTGGTCCATTTGGTCTTAGTGGACATAATGGGTCCACTTCTCCTTAAGAATTCCAGTTGGGTCAATATGACACTAACAAGGTCATAATTAKTCTCATTACCCTAATGGGYTTAATGGGCCCATTTCCTCATAATGAATCTAATTGGGCCAAAATGACACTAAAAGGGAAATAAATAATCTAACTAGATGTTAGTGTGACCAATTGAGGTAGAATTGGTCTTAGGTGTCCTTAATGAGTCCATTTGGTCTTAGTGGGTATATTGGGCCTATTTATTTTAATCGAGTCATTTAGGTCAAAA
>NW_020201530.1:17067-18244 GCF_001531365.2 Cynara cardunculus var. scolymus
AGATTAATGTTAAGTTTCTTAACAATCTCCAGTCAGAGTGGAAACCATTTGCCAATCATATCAGATTCAATAAACAGTTATCTGATATAGATTTTCATGAAATCTATGAAACTCTGAAACAAAATGAGCAAGATTTTTGGAAATCCGAAATGCAAAGAAGAAAGAAAAAGAAGTTGTTGATCCTTTGGCTCTTCTGAGAGAAAGGAAAAGAAATTAAAAAGCAGATCTAGAAAGCAAGTAAAAGAAGTTAGTCAGTCAAGTGAGTCTGAAACAGAAGACAGTAACAGCTCAGATTCAGATTTCGAAATGTCAAAGATCAAACAGGCAATGGCAATGCTGACTAGAGCATTCCAGAAGAAGTTCTTAAAAAGGCCACACTCGAACAACCAGAGATTCTTGTCAGGCTCAAAATATGAATACAAAGACMAGTTTGGCGAGAAGAAGAAATATGAAGAAAAGAGGTTCGAGAAGAAATATGAGAAAAAGCCGGAAGAAAAGAAGAATTTTATCAAAGGTGCARCTGRTGAAAACACAAAGTGTTATAACTGTGGTAAACTAGGCCACTTTGCTATAAATTGTAGGAAGCCGGTAAATCGCGATACCAACTACTACAAGAATAAATTTCTTCTGTCAAAACAAAGAGATGCCGGCAAAGCTCTCATGGCTGAGGATGAACACTGGTTGAATCTGACTGACGAAGAAGAAGAAACTGAAGCTGTTGCACATGTGTGCTTGATGGCTAAAACAGATAAAGATTTGTCAGGTGAAGAAGAAGAACAGATGAATGATGAGGTATTACATAAATCATGTATTAAACAGATGCAAAAGATGATGCTCAAAATTCAAACTTTCCAGCAAGAATTAAAATCAAAAAAATTGCGTTCAAATAATTTTGAATATCAATTAAAAAAGCAAAAAGAAAAATATACCAAATTATATATTGAAAATGCTGGAAACTTGAATTGGGCTAAGTCTTTGCAATCTGAGTCTAAATTATTTGATGAAAAATTCAATGTTTTAAAAGCCGAATTATCTGAATTAAAGGAAAAATATAAATCATTAGCATTAGTTAATGAAGAACAGGTTGTTAAAATAAGTAAGCTTGATCTAAAAATAATTCAATTAAATAAAACTCTGAAGGCTAAAGAAGAAATTTTATACAAAAGAGGACAAATCG
>NW_020201530.1:19574-26978 GCF_001531365.2 Cynara cardunculus var. scolymus
CCCCAGCCTACGACTTCGATTATGTGCACCTCGAGTCTAGAGCCGATACACTTAGGTACACATGAGTCAAGAGCATTTGTTGCTCCAAGTGCAGTTCTTAGTGAACTTGTTGGAACGACCAGAGTGGTGTCTTTTGACATTTCACAAGGACAGGTCGGAAGTCCTACCAATGCTAACATTATGCCAACATTGAACGTAGGCACAACAGTTTATTCAACTGTTGTTACAACTAGTATTCTAAGTGAACCAGAAGTGAGTTTATCCGACTTCGTGTCAAGGGAATACCTGGACGGTGCCCTAAAGGCTGTTCAAGATAATTTGGATGCTCAAATGGCCAATCTTAAAAGACTTTTGAAGGGGAAGGAAGTTGTAGAAGAAGAGCCACCATATGTGCCATCACCACCACATGTACCTGAACCGTCAATACAAGAACAATTGGTGGATGAACTAAAATCGTTATTATATGCAAAATTTATGGCATCTCAAAATTCAGATGCTGAGGATGCAGATTTGGTCGGTCTCTTACGACAACAATTAGGCGTAAACCCTTTTGTTAGAGCCTCAGAGTTTTTGGCTTTTCAAGATGTGGTTACTTCTAGCTTCTCCAAAGTTAGCAAGCTGATCACATCCAATACCCAAGATCTAAAAAGTTCAATGGATGCCCTAGCTGAACGGGTGTCTACCTTAGAAGAAACTTGCAGGTCTCAGGCCATATCTCTCAAACGAAGGCATGACGATCAGGATGATCCAGATAGTCATGAGGGGGAGAGAAAGAGACAGAGATTGGCCAAGACATCTGAACAAGGTGCAAGGGTTGGTGAAGAGCCATCAACTCAAGACGTTTTTGCTGAAGCTTCTGCCCCGAAATCAGTTCGGGAAAGAACAATTGAGGCCATTGAAGTTGAAGATGAAGATATGGAGACAAGTCCTACGATCGAGCCAATGGTTGAAAAGTCGGCGAACTCCACGGTAGGAACAAGGATGTTATTGGACTTGTCTGCCAACGTAGGATTCAACGATGTGTTCTCTACTACTCTAGGTGGAGAGCAAGATTTTGGAGAAGACATTGACAACATCGACGAGTCGACTAGGATCTATTTTGACTTTGAAGCTGATATAGATGATGAAGATCCAGTCTATCCTGTTCAAGAAGAACGTCAGTCTGTTCCAGAATCTTCCACTGTAGTTTTACTTGATGTGTCAGACATTCCTGCTCAAAGAGAACAAGTTGATCCTACTGAAATCTTCACCAGAGATTATGTGCCATTCCATATTAGAGCAACTTTTCTTGGATATGATCGTGCAAGGATCCGAGAGCCATACCTAGAAGATGTCTACTTTGGAATCTTCATCCGTCATAGAAAAATTCTGAGCGGCGACAAAGTTCTGGGTATTCATAAGTAGACAAAAGAATACCGTATTGAATACCGACATCTTTTGAAAGCCAAGTGCCTACCAATAAGTGAAGTGCGTACAAAGCATCGGATTGTAACGATTAAACAAATTGATGCTCAGAAGTTGTTAAGAATCTGGGATCCTGTTTTTACAGTCACTAGACAGGATGGTTAGATTTGGAGGTTCAACGAAGCAGACTTTTCAAATTTATATTTGGATGACCTTGAATATATGTACTTTGAACTCAGGAACATGATGATCAGAAAGGAAGGAGAATTGATTGCTCTTGAGGCTATCAAGAGATTTATGCGCTGTCATGTAAAACTGGCGATGGTCATTGATGTGCAAATGGGCCTTGAAGACAATCAACGGATCATTAATCTTAAAAGACCAAACCAAGAACTAGAAGATATTGAAGGCTATCCAGTCTATATGGTTCTTGAAAGTCCAGAGTTCGGGGTCATCTACTTTGCTCAACTTCAAGTTAAGAAATTCATGACATTTAGCGAGCTGAATAAATATTTTGATGGAACGATAAAATTAGTGAGAAGGGCACTTGACTTGAAAAGGGTGATGAACGATAAAGCTGCTGAATCAGAACGGATGAGTTCCAAGGAAAGATATTTGCTGGTCAACGCGATAAATTTGCTCGAGGAGAAAATCCAATATAGGAATGCTCTAAGAAGATTGGAGAAAATTCTTGGACTGCGAAAGACGAAATTCACAAGAGTCCAAACTTGAATCCAAAGGGGGAGAATGTTGGGTTTGAGTATGAGCGTTAAAGTTGTATTCAAGTTTCTCCATAGTGTAGTTTTATATTGTAATAGAGTAGCTTTACTATTTCCTAGTATAAATAGTATTTTCCTTGTAATTGCCTTTACCAAGTGATTAGCAGAATTGTAATAAAGATTAGAGCTGTAATTTTCTCTCCCTCAATTAAATCAATCTTTGATGATATTCTTTCTACTTTTCTATTCATCTTGATTCTTGAAGATCTTATCATGTTTGTATGATTTTTGGACTTCACATTGACCCAATTAGACTCCATATGGAGAAATGGTTCTATCATTACCCCTTAGGGTCTAATGAGATTAATTATGATATATTTAGTTGTCATTTTGACTTAAATGACTCGATTAAAATAAATAGGCCCAATATACCGACTAAGATCAAATGGATCTATGAAGGACACCTAAGACCCATTCTACCTCAATTAGTCATATTAACATGTAGTTAGACTAATTATGACCGATTTAGCGTCAATTTGACCCAATTAGACTCCTTATGAATATATAGCCCATAAATACATACGGCTCCAATGAGACTAATTATGACCTAGTTGGTGTCATATTGACCCAACTGGAATTCTTAAGGAGAAATAGGCCCATTATATCCATTAAGACCAAATAGACCCATTAAGAACCATTTTACCTCAATTACTTCCATTAACGTTAGATTAGACTAAATATGACCCATTTAGTACCATTATCACTCAATTAAACTCAAATAGTAGTATTAGCCCTTTATACCCATTAAGATCTGATCAAACTAAATATAACTGTTTTAGTGTCATTTTGACCCAGTTAGACTCCTTATCGAGAAATGTTCCTATTAAACCCATTAGGGTCTAATGAGATTAAATAAGATCCATTTAGTGTCATTTGACCCAATTAGACTCCATATGGAGATATGGTTTTATCATTACCCATTAGGGTCTAATGAGATTAATTATGATCCATTTAATTGTCATTTTGACTTAAATGACTATAAAAATAAATAGGCCTAATATTCCCACTAAGACCAAATGGACTCATTAAGGATACCTAAGATCAATTCTACCTCAATTGGTCATACTAACGTGTAGTTAGATTATTTATGTCTCATTTAGTGTCATTTTGGCCCAATTAGATTCATTATGAATAAATGGGCTCATTAAAACCATTAGGGTCTAATGAGACTAATTATGACCTAGTTAGTGTCATATTGATCTAACTGGAATTCTTAAAGAGAAATAGGCCCATTATATCCACTAAGACCAAGTAGACCCATTAAGACCAACTGGACCCATTAAGACCCATTCTACCTCAATTACTCCCTTTAACGTTTGATTAGACTAAATGTGAGTATGTGACCCATTTAGTACCATTATAACTCAATTAAACTTAAATAGTAGGATTAGCCCATTATACTCATTAAGGTATGATCAAACTAAATATGACCTATTTAATGTCATTTAGACCCAATTAGACTTCTTAAGGAGAAATGGGACTACTTAACCCATTAGGGTCTAATGAAATAAATAATGATCCATTTAGTTGTCATTTCGACGCAGATGACTCGATTAAAATAAATAGGGCCAATATACCAACTAAGACCAAATGGATCTATTAAGGACACTTAAGACCCATTCTACCTCAATTAATCATATTAACATGTAGTTAGACTAATTATGACCCATTTAGTGTCAATTTGACCCAATTAGACTGCTTATCAAGATCTGGTCCCATAAACCCATAAGGGTCTAATGAGACTAATTATGATCTAGTTAGTGTTATATTAACCCAACTGGAATTCTTAAGGAGAAATAGGCCCATTATATCCACTAAAACCAAATGGACCTGTTAAGACCCATTCTACCTCAATTACTCCCTTTAACGTCAGATTAGACTAAATTTGACCCATTTATTACCATTATAACCCTATTAAACTCAAATAGTAGTATAAGCCATTATACCCATTAAGGTCTGATCAAACTAAATATGACACTTTTAGTGTCATTTTGAACCAATTAGACTCCTTATGTAGAAATGGTCCTATTAAACCTATCAAGGTCTACTGAGATTAATTAAGATCCATTTAATGTTATTTTGACCCAATTAGACTCCATATGGAGAAATGGTTCTATCATTACCCATTAAGGTCTAATGATATTAATTATGATCCATTTAGTTGTCATTTTGACCTAAATGACTCGATTAAAATAAATAGGCCCAATATACCCACTAAGACCAAATGGACTCATTAAGGACACCTAAGACCAATTCTACCCCAATTGGTCACACTAACGTCTAGTTAGGTTATTTATTTCCCTTTTAGTGTCATTTTGGCCCAATTAGATTCATTATGAGGAAATGGGCCCATTAAACCCATTAGGGTCTAATGAGACTAATTATGACCTAGTTAGTATGATATTGACCCAACCGGAATTCTTAAGGAGAAATAGACCCATTATGTCCACTAAGACCAAATGGACCCATCAAGACCCATTCTACCTCAATTACTCTCTTTAATGTCTGATTAGACTAAATGTGACCCATTTAGTACCATCATAACTCAATTAAACTTTAATAGTAGGATTAGCCCATTATACCCATTAAGGTCTGATCAAACTAACTCTGACCCTTTTAGTGTCATTTTGACCCAATTAGACTCCTTATGGGACGAAAGTTTGACAAGGGTTTGACTAGGGTTTGACTTTTTCTCTCAAGGAGGCATGATTGTATGAAGATGATGATGATGTTTTCGTATGCTCCTTGTTGATGTTTATGCCTTGATTTGCTTGGTGTTCGTCCTTGGTTTGCCTCATTTTCTTCCCCACAAGGCTTTTGCGGATTAGGGTTTCAAGGTTGACGGCGGCCTTGGGTTTTTCTCGGTTTTCGTTCTTCTTCTTCTTGAAGGCTTGCGTTCGCTTTAGCTTGGAGGTTATTTTGTTATTGCTTTGATCCCGTTATCTACTTCAAAAGTTGTTTCTTCTTGGATTAGGGTTTCTCGGTTTGGTGGAGGCGGTTTTAGGGTTCTTCATTAAGGTTGGTTTTTCGATCTTGTTTGGTTTGGTTGGTTGCTTCTTGTTTGTTTGGTTGGTTTATGATCGCATCCCCATTGATTGGTAATATGTGTTGTTTTAACACAACTTGGCTTCGATTTTCTTATTGGTCGTACATACACGGCTAGGGTTTTGTCCCTAGGGTTTGTTGTTTCTTTTGGTTAGGAGTGATCGTTTGTTGGTTCTTGCTTTGGGGGTTTTCTTTGCTTGCTTGAAGCTGTTGCTCTCGGGTTTTAAGTCTAGGGTTGGTGGTGTTCGGTTTTCCTTGGCTAGGGTTTGCATGCGCCTAGTGTTACATGGCTAGGGTTTGCATGCTTTCGTGAGTTTATTGTGGGCTGTTTGGACATTATTATGCTATTGCCTATCTGTCTTTTGGTTTATTGCTCTTGCCTATTGCCACACTGTGCTTTTGGTGGTGTTCTTGTTGGTGACAATATCTAGTTTCTTTTCCCGCATCAAGTGTTTCTRTRGTCTTCGTCTCCTTTGTTGAGTTTCTTGATAGAGTATTCAGCACCTTATTCTAAGGTCTTCGTCTACTTTATTGAGACTGCTTGACTAGGGATTCAGCACCACGGCTTCTTGAKTAGGGTTAYAGCAAACTAGGTATTCTTKCCCTTTGGTGAGGATGTCTGATTTTGCRGATGTTATCTTGGAAGAAGTTTCTTCCCAGGATTTTGCTGATGTAATCTTGGATGAGACGGATCCTAGCATGGTGAAAGGTCCTCCTTTGCATGAGGGTCTACAGAAGAAAGCTGGAGTAAATGCTGGACCGAATCCGAGGGTGTCGGTATGGGAACGTCTTTCTCCAGCGGTTAGGGGTGATCATTGTGTGGTACCTCAAAAGTCCTTTGCAGAAATTGTGGGTGGTACTACCTCGACAGAGCTTACTTATTTTCCGGTTGACAAGAGTGTGAAACCGCGGATCTGTTTTCCCTTGGATGTTACAAAAGGTATGGCCAAATCTTTTCAATCGGTTCTCTATGGGTATTTTCTTGGTCCTCGTCTTCCTTTCCCCATTGTTTTATGTGCGGTTCAGAATGCTTGGAGAAAATTTGGTCTTCTTGATGCTATGGTTAATGATATGGGTTATTTCTTTTTTCGTTTTAATGATGGTGGTGGGTGCAACCAAGTAATTGAGATGTCTCCCCTTATGATTCGTGGGAGGCCACTGTTTGTCTCTTTCTGGGATCCCTCCAAGGGCCTTCAGAAGCCTGAGCACAACTCTTGCCCGTTGTGGGTTAAGTTTTTTCATATCCCTCTTGTTGCTTTCAATAGAGAGGGTATTAGTCGAATTGCTAGTGCTATTGGCATTCCGTTGCGTTTGGATGCTTGCACTGCAAGCACTTGTGATAAAGCATGGGGTCGAAATAACTTTGCTAAAGTGTTGGTGGATGTTTGGGCCGTGGGTGAAATACAGAGGAATATTGAAGTGGTTATCCCAAGGCTGTCGGGTACTGGAGAGGATGTCATTAATGTAGTTCTTGAATATGATTGGGTTCCTTCCCAATGTTCGATTTGCAAAGTTTTTGGTCATCGTACGGTGTCATGTATGAAAGGGGATAATGCAAAGCCAAAGGTTTCTGATACTTTCTCGCAAAACGGGGGGTTTAAAGAGATCAGACGAAAACATTGGAGGTCGAAGGATAAATCAAGACTTAAGGATTTTCAGGCAACTTCATCGGGTGCGGCTTCAGGTAAGCATGATACTTTAACTGGGGTTGGCATTTTAAAACGGGTTCAGGAGGTGTCGAATCTCTCGGGGGATTGTACAAACGACAAAAATGTTCTACGTTCTGGGGATTCAAAAAATTTGGAGGGGAAGGATGTCGGAAATGTGGAAGGTCAGTTCTGTACGGTGGATGCGGGACGAACGCGAAGGGGAAGAGATGATATTTCCAATGTAAAAATTTTATCAAAAGGGGGTCCGAAGTTAGTGCAAAAGGTGGTGCAAGCTTTTAAACCAAGGAGAGGCGCAGTTCAAGATTTGCATACTAGTAATCGGTTTTCTTCTTTATCTTCTGACGATTCTAGTGAGGATGATGACGATATGGAGATCATTGATACAGAGGGGCACATTATGGCAAAACGAGGAGAGGATGTTCCACCTTCTTCGTCTCAATGATAAAGTTCGCCGCATGGAATATTAGGGGTTTAAATGCCCTTATCAAACGGAAGGAGGTACGTGA
>NW_020201530.1:29708-33133 GCF_001531365.2 Cynara cardunculus var. scolymus
TGGGTTATCAAGAAGAGGAATGAGTGGTCGTGGATACTCCGAAGCCTTTTAGACTTAAGATCTCATTGCCGGAGATTCTTTATCTACACTGTGGGAAATGGTTTATCTACGCATGCTTGGGAAGATACATGGAGCGAGTCGGGTCCTCTTATTCAATTCCTGTCTTATAGATTCATTAATGGTCAGGGATTTCACAATAACTCCACGGTATCTGATGTAGTGCAACGATTTGGTACTAATTGGCCGGTGGATTGGATTCAACAATATCCTCAGCTGCAGAGTGTTCTGATTCCTTTTCCCAGTCAAGCGGAGGATAAGGTCAGATGGCTTGATAATAAACTTTCTCGGGGCAATTTTGAGGTAAAAATGGCTTGGAAAACTATCCAAGAGGTGAAGCCGGTTGTGCATTGGTATAAACTAGTATGGAATAAAGCATATGTACCTAAACATGATCTTTGCATGTGGATGGCTTGTCAGAAGAAATTTCCAACTCAAGATCGTATAAGTCAGTGGAAGCACGAACCGCCGGATTTAAAGTGTGTATTTTGTAAATTAGTGATTGAAACGCACAATCACTTATTTTTCGAATGCAATTACTCAAGTAGTATTTGGGAAGTTATTAAAACGGAGGTGGGATTAACGAACTGTTCAAACAATTGGGAGGATATTCTTCATAGAGGGTCCACTCAAACWTGGAAATCTTGGTCTACGGTTCAAAAACTTGGTATATCGGCAACGGTATATAATATCTGGAGGGAACGAAACAGGAAGTTTTTTTGACAATTTCAATCATTCTGGGGATAAAGTTATTGAGGAAATCAAGATACAGATTCTTCATCGGATGGCTTGGAAGACAAGGAAGAAGCTTACGAATTCAAATGTGTTGTGATTACGTGGGTGGTGTGCCTTCTCGGTTTTGGACCTTATGGGTTTTTCTTGCCTTTTTCAATTTGGCTTACGGTTTTCTTATGTTTTGGTGTAATTCCCTTTGTCATTTTTGGCTCCTTATGACTTGGTTTGTGAGTCAAAGTTGTCGTAGTTTTTCTTCTTGATTGCTTTGTATCGGTGACGCTTTTTACTGTCTTTATAAAATTGCCTGGGGAAAATCTTCCCCTTTCAGTAGACTCCTTATGGAGAAATGGTCCTATTAAACCCATCAAGGTCTARTGAGATTAATTAAGATCCATTTAGTGTCATTTTGACCCAATTAGACTACATATGGAGAAATGGTTCTATTATACCTATTAGGGTCTAATGAGATTAATTATGACCCATTTAGTTGTCATTTTGACCTCATAATTGGATTAAAATAAATAGGCCCGATATACCCACTAAGACCAAATGGACTTATTAAGGACATCTATGACCAATTCTACCTCAAGTGGTCACATTAACGTCTAGTTAGACTCTTTATGACCCATATAGTGTTATTTTGGCCCAATTAGATTCATTATGAAGAAATGGGCCCATTAAACCCATTAGGGTTTAATGAGACTAATTATGACCTAGTTAGTATTATATTGACCCAAGTGGAATTCTTAAGGAGAAAAAGTCCCATTATACCCACTTAGACCAAATGGACCTATTAAGACCCATTCAAGCTCAATTACTCCATTTAACGTCAGATTAGACTAAATATGACCCATTTAGTACCTTTATAACTCAATTAAACTCAAATAATAGTATTAGCCTATTATACCTATTAAGGTTTGATCAAACTAAATCTGAAACACTTAGTGTCATTTTGACCCAATAAATTCCCTATGGAGAAATGGTCCTTTTAAACCCGTTAGGGTCTAATGACATTAATTATGATCCATTTAGTATCATTTTGACCAAATGACTCGATTAAAATAAATAGACCCAATATACTTACTAAGACCAAGTAGACCTATTAAGGACTCCGGAAACACATTCTACCTCAATTAGTCACATTAACGTCAAGGTAGACTAATTACGACCCATTTAGTGTCATTTTATGGGGAAATAGGCCCATTATATCCACTAAGACCAAGTGGAAACATTAAGACCCATTCTAGCTCAATTACTTCCTTTAACGTCAGATTAGACTATATATGACCTATTTAGTACCATTATAACTCATCTAAACTTAAATAGTAGAATTAGCCCATTATACCCATTAAGGTCTCATCAAACTAAATATGACCCTTTTAGTGTCATTTTGACTAAATTAGACTCCTCATGGAGATATGGTCCTATTAAACCCATTAGGGTCTAAAGAGATTAATTCAGATCCATTAAGTGTCATTCTGACCCAGTTAGACTCCTTACGGAGAAATGGTCCTATTAAACCAATTAGGGTCTAATGAGATTAGTTAAGATTCATTTAGTGTTATTTTGACCCAATTAGACTCCATATGGAGAAATGGTTCTATCATTACCCATTAGGGTCTAATGAGATTAATTATGATCCATTTAGTTGTCATTTTGACCTAAATGACTCGATTAAAATAAAGAGGCCCAATATACCCACTATGACTAAATGGACTTATTAAGAAAACCTAACACCAATTCTACCTCAATTGGTCACATTAACGTCTAGTTAGATTATTTAAGACCCATTTAGTGTCATTTTATCCCAATTAGATTCATTATGAAGAAATGGGCCCATTAAACCCACTAGCGTCTAAAGAGACTAATTATAACCTTGTTAGTGTCATATTGACCCAAGTGGAATTCATAAAGGAGAAATAGGGCCGTTATATATATTAAGATGAAATGGACCCATTAAGACCTATTATACCTCAATTACACCCTTTAACGTCAGATTAGACTAAATATGACCCATTTAGTACAATAATAACTCTGTTAAACTTAAATAGTAGTATCAGCCCATTATAACCATTAAGGTCTGAACAAACTAAATATGACCCTTTTAGTGTCATTTGACCCAATTAGACTCCTTATGGAGAAAAGGTCCTATTAAACCCATCAAGATCTAATGAGATTAATTTAGATCCATTTAGTGTCATTTTGACCCAATTAGACTCAATATGGAGAAATGGTTCTATCATACCCATTAGGGTGTAATGAGATTAATTATGATCCATTTAGTTGTCATTTTGACCTAAATGACTCGATTAAAATAAAAAGGCCCATTATTCCCACTAAGACCAAATGGACTCATTAAGGACACCTAAGACCAATTCTACCTCAATTGGTTGCACTAACGTCTAGTTAGATTATTTATGTCCCATTTAGTGTCATTTTGGCCCAATTAGATTCATTATGAAGAAATGGGCCAATTAGGGTCTAATGAGATTAATTATGACCCACTTAGGGTGTTCTATCATACCCATTAGGGTCTAATGAGTTTAATTATGACCCACTTAGTTGTCATTTTGACCTCATGACTCGATTAAAATATGTAGTCCCGATATACCAACTAAGACCAAATGGACTCA
>NW_020201530.1:33548-34776 GCF_001531365.2 Cynara cardunculus var. scolymus
ATGGACTCATTAAGGACGCCTAAGACCAATTCTACCTCAACTAGTCACATTAACGTCTAGTTAGACTATTTATGACCCACTTTGTGTCATTTTGGTCTAATTAGATTCCTTATGAAGAAATGGGCCCTTTAAAAACATTAGCGTTTAAAGAGACTAATTATGACCTAGTTAGTGTCATATTGACCCAACTAGAATTCTTAAGGAGAAATAGGCCCATTTATCCACTAAGACCAAATGGACCCATTAAGACCCATTCTACCTCAATTACTCCCTTTAACATCAGATTAGACTAAATGAGCCATTTATTACCATTATAACTTAAATAAACTTTAATAGTAGGATTAGCCCATTATACCCATTAAGGTATGATTAAACTAAATATGACCTATTTAGTGTCATTTTGACCCAATTAGACTCCTTAAGGAGAAATGGGACTATATAACCTTTAGGGTCTAATGAAATAAATAATGATTCATTTAGTTGTCATTTTGACGCAAATAACTCGATTAAAATATATAGGCCATTTAGACCGACTAAGACCAAATGGATCTATTAAGGACACTTAAGACCCATTCTATCTCATTTAGTCATATTAACGTGTGGTTAGACTAATTATGACAGATTTAGCGTCAATTTGACCCAATTAGACTCCTTATAAAGATATGGGCCCATAAACCCAAAGGGTCTAATGAGATTAATTATGACCTAGTTAGTGTCATATTGACCCAACCAGAATTCTTAAGGACAAATAGGCCCATAATATCCATTAAGACTAAATGGACCCATTAAGAACCATTTTACCTCAATTACTTCCATTAACGTTAGATTTGACTAAATATGACCCATTTAGTACCATTATAACTCAAGTGGAAATGGCTCGTCAAAAAGCGAAGATCTCTTGGCTAAATGAAGGGGATGGAAATTCTACATTCTTTTTTCATGCTATGAAAGAAAAGCGCAATCGGAGCCATATTGCCTCTATCAGGGATTCTTCTGGCACAGTTTATGATCATCAGGAGGTGCCCGCTGCTTTCCTTTCCCATTTTCAWGGTATTCTTGGTACCTCTAATGTCTTGGTTCCTCCATCTATGGGGGATTKTGTGTTTGATCATTCTTTATCGTTATCGGATTCTCTACACTTAATCCGTCCTATCTCGGATATGGAGATAAAGGATGCTTTGTTTGCCATTGGGAATGATAAGGCTCCAGGACCTGATGGGTATTCTTC
>NW_020201530.1:37216-39204 GCF_001531365.2 Cynara cardunculus var. scolymus
ATGTAACATCACGCTTGAGCAAACCCCAAATTACCAATTCCTATAAAATCTCCAATAAAATATAATTTATTGATTATTGGGACCAAAATTGATCCTAAATTATTCTAAAAGTTTTGTCAAAGCCATTTGGGCCAAGGATGGAAAATCTAAAAATGCTGCTAAAAAGACTAAGTCTAGAGGAAGACCAGAGGCAATGGTTGGACCAGAGGGAATGGTTGGACCAGAGGTAATGGTTGGACCAGAGGCAATGGTCCAGAGGCTGCTGAAATGGCTAAGTCTGGAAGAAGACCAGAGGCCATGAAGGACCAGAGGTGAGACTATGAAGGACCAGAGGCAATGGTTGGACCAGAGGCCATGAAGGACCAGAGACCATGAAGAACCAGAGGCCATGAAGGACCAGAGGCCATGAAGGACCAGAGGCCATGAAGGACCAACCCTTTGAAACCCATAGATCTGGGCATAACATTAATTAACCTCAAAATATGGGATATTAATTTCTAGGAAAAACTTCGAAATATCCATCCTATTTTAGTGATAAAACCACCCAAAACACAATTCCAAACCGGATATAACAGATTTTTTTACTTATAACCCGAATTAAGTAGCAAAAGAATACGGGACAAGACTATATATAAGCTACACATACTACAACTATGAGATACGGTAATAAGCTACTATTTACCCAAAATCAAGATCGATATCTTCAAATTCCCCGATAAATCTTCAAGTCAGACAACGGGTTCTTTCTATTTATCTGTCTTCTTTCCTGAGAAAGGTTGCCACTTAAATGGTAAGTCAACGGTTAGTGAGTTAAATAGTTAAGTATTACATATCAATATCACACATGTTTATAAACATATATAATAAACTTTTATCAATAAAAGAGTTCAAGACATCATCCAGATATAAATCGAGACTTACAAGAAACCGAGTGAACCATTACGTACCGGATGCYAAGATCATAGGATTCCATATTCAAATCACCATATTATACCATACCATTGTTGCTCAATACAACAAGGAGACAGGATCGACGACCAAATATATTCAACAACGTTAGAATACCAATAAATATCAAGAACCAAGAGATCGAATCGGTATACATAATGAAGACAGTGCATCACCCCGTCCTTCACCTCCCGGGCTCATGCCAAAGTCCGAGTCAGAATCATACATTACAGGAAACCTTGCACTGCCCGCCTTCCTCTCCCGAGTATGTGCCAAGGTTCCCTACTCATTGCTCTTCCTCCTCTTCGAGCAATGAGTATTCACAACCACAGAAAGTCTCACCCGCCCAACCCGGGATCTTGACTTCGCCATCAACTTCCGGTGTACCACACGAAGTAGTACCCGTACTATGGTGTACAATTCAAGGAACAAAACAACGAGTCCGGATCCAGAAAGCAAACCGATATACCGAGATAGTAATATGGAATTAACTCAAGAGACGGAATCAAAGATAAATCAAGATCGTGTGACTCCATTCAAGACCAAAAACATTTATATGAAAAAATATATGTTCAAATAAATATGTAACAAATAACTATATAACTCACCGGGCAACCGTATAATACCGAAAAGCTCCGAATTGAGCTCACAAAGCAAGTCCAATCTACCACACTTAGATTGCTTCCAAAGTATCAAAACATGTCTTAATTACCCCCTGGAGTAAATGTACAAAATCTCATAAGCAATCAATATAAGAAACCCATGATATACACATATCCTATTTGAACATTTTACCTAAATTTCTATGTACAACTGCTGCATGCAGAACTGTTTTACCCATTATAAGCTCGAAATCATGCCTTGATCATAAAATAAGAAATAAACTAGACTAAAATATCTAACTAAGAAAATTGGCCTCACCTCATTTGGATTTTTCTATGATTTTATACAGATTTTCAAAGTCTGCACACTTTCAATGCATTCAAAAGTCAAAAATTCTCATTTTCATACATTTTCCTCAAACCATTTCGATTCCAAAC
>NW_020201530.1:39429-45178 GCF_001531365.2 Cynara cardunculus var. scolymus
CATTTTATACACTTAAGATCAAACCCATATGAAACCCTAACTCTATCTCAACATGCAATCCATAAAACAAGAATGTCAACCAAGAAGAAGTGCAAAAATAGATTATACCTTACTTGATGATCAAATCCTTCCAAGATCTTGTAGTTCCTATTTGATTTGAGTTGAATCAAGCCTATGTATGTGAAAATCACACCTCTAGTGTGTGTGTGAGTTTTGGACTTAGATGACATGAAAAATGGGCCAAAACTCCAATTTATAATGTTAAAACTCGAGTTGGGCCGGTTTGGCCCGGCTAGGTACCCATTTTGACCATCAACACTTAAAATATTCATAACTTTTCGCTCGGACCTCCGTTTTCTATGAGGTTTTCGCCTACACATTCATAAAAAGATAATCTATAATATCCTACAAAATATTAAAGAAAAGATCTCCCAAAAAAATCCGTTTTACGTATCTATTTGACGTGATATTTTTTCAAATCCTCTAATATATTCTTAAGAAATAAAAATTCTAAAATTTCAAACCTAAACTCCCACTATATCATAAGTTCTCTTTAACCCAATAATTAAATATACTAAGCAATTAATTGGGCATATTAGAAATTGGATGTTACACTCCATATGGAGAAATGGTTTTATCATTACCCATTAGGGTCTAATGAGATTAATTGTGATCCATTTAGTTGTTATTTTGATTTAAATGACTCGATTAAAATAAATACGCCCAATATTCTCACTAAGACCAAACGGACTAATTAAGGACACTTAAGACCAATTCTACCTTAATTGGTCACACTAACGTCTTGTTAGATTATTTATGTCCCATTTAGTGAAATTTTGGCCAAATTAGATTCATTATGAAGAAAGGGGCCCATTAAACCCATTAGGGTCTAATGAGACTAATTACGATCCATTTAGTGTCATTTTATGGAGAAATAGGACCATTATATCCACTAAGACCAAATGGAACCATTAAGACCCATTCTACCTCAATTACTTCCTTTAACGTCAGATTAGACTATATATGACCTATTTAGTACCATTATAACTTATCTAAACTTAAATAGTAGAATTAGCCCATTATACCCATTAAGGTCTCATCAAACTAAATATGATCCTTTTAGTGTCATTTTGACTAAATTAGACTCCTTATGGAGAAATGATCCTATTAAACCTATTAGGGTCTAAAGAGATTAATTAAGATCCATTTAGTGTCATTCTAACCCAATTAGACTCTTTATGGAGAAATGGTCCTATTAAACCAATTAGGGTCTAATGAGATTAGTTAAGATCCATTTAGTGTCATTTTGACCCAAGTAGACTCCATATGGAGAAATGGTTCTATCATTACCCATTAGGGTCTAATGAGATTAATTATGATCCATTTAGTTGCCATTTTGACCTAAATGACTCGATTAAAATAAAGAGACCCAATATACCCACTATGACCAAATGGACTTATTAAGGAAACCTAACACGAATTCTACCTCAATTGGTCAGATTAACGTCTAGTTAGATTTTTTATGACACATTTAATGACATTTTAGCCCAATAAGATTCATTATGAAGAAATGGGCCCATTAGGGTCTAATGAGATTAATTATGACCCACTTAGGGTTCTATCATACCCATTAGGGTCTAATGAGATTAATTATGACCCACTTAGTTGTCATTTTGACCTCATGACTCGATTAAAATATGTAGGCCCGATATACCAACTAAGACCAAATGGACTCATTAAGGATGCCTAAGACCAATTCTACCTCAACTGGTCACATTAACGTCTAGTTAGACTATTTATGACCCACTTTGTGTCATTTTGGCCTAATTAGATTCTTTATGAAGAAATGGGCCCATTAAACCCATTAGGGTTTAATGAGACTAATTATGACCTAGTTAGTGTCATATTCACTCAACTGGAATTCTTAAGGAGAAATAGGGCCATTTATCCACAAAGACCAAATGGAACCATTAAGACCCATTCTACCTCTATTACTCCCTTTAACATCAGATTAGACTAAATGTGACCCATTTATTACCATTATAACTCAATTAAACTTTAATAGTAGGATTAGCCCATTATACCCATTAAGGTATGATCAAACTAAATATGACCTATTTAGTGTCATTTTGACCCAATTAGACTCCTTAAGGAGAAATGGGAAAATTTAACCCTTTAGGGTCTAATGAAATAAATAATGATCCATTTAGTTGTCATTTTGACACAAATGACTTGATTAAAATAAATAAGCCATTTAAACCGACTAAGACCAAATGGATCTATTAAGGACACTTAAGACCAGTTCCACCTCAATTAGTCATATTAACGTGTAGTTAGACTAATTATGACTGATTTAGCGTCATTTTGACCCAATTAGACTCCTTATAAAGATATGGGCCCATAAACCCATAAGGGTCAAATGAGACTAATTATGACCTAGTTAGTGTCATATTGACCCAACCGGAATTCTTAAGGAGAAATAAGCTAATAATATCCATTAAGACCAAATGGACCCATTATGAACCATTTTACCTCAATTACTTCCATTAACGTTAGATTTGACTAAATATGACCCATTTAGTACCATTATAACTCAATTAAACTCAAATAGTAGTATTAGCCCATTATACCCATTAAGGTCTGATCAAACTAAATATGACCGTTTTAGTGTCACTTTGACCCAGTTAGACTCCTTATGGAGAAATGTTCCTATTAAACCCATTAGGGTCTAATGAGATTAATTAAGACCTATTTAGTGTCATTTTAACACAATTAGACTCCATATGGAGAAATGGTTTTATCATTACCCATTAGGGTCTAATGAGATTAATTATGATCCATTTAGTTGTCATTTTGACCTAATGACTCGATTAAAATTAATAGGCCTAATATTCCCACTAAGACCAAATGACTAATTAAGGACACCTAAGACCAATTCTACCTCAATTGGTCACACTAACGTCTAATTATGTTATTTATGTCCCATTTAGTGTCATTTTGGCCCAATTAAATTCATTATGAAGATATGAGCCCATTAAACCCATTATGGTCCAATGAGACTAATTATGACCTAGTTAGTGTCATATTGACCTAACTGGAATTCTTAAGGAGAAATAGGCCCATTTATCCACTAAGACCAAATGGACCCATTAAGACCCATTATACCTCAATTACTCCCTTTAACATCAGATTAGACTAAATGCGACCCATTTATTACCATTATAACTCAATTAAACTTTAACAGTAGGATTAGCCCATTATACCCATTAAGAAAGCTCCATCACACTTTTATACATCCATCATCTTCGTCCAAACTATCATCTTTCTACGAATTTGAGATGATGAAAATCAACCTTATTTCAGATTTGAGGAACAATCAAATTTCATGTTCCAAGTCATCATCCTTGCTTTCACTTTTATATTTGCATTATAATTTTTACCATTTGGTTGGTTTTGATTTCAACCATGGTTATAAATTTCAAAGAGGGTTATCTAAGATAACACAACCCTATGATGCAAACCCCATGATTTGATACAAAGGCATCTCATCCACCTTTCTTATACACTTCCCTTTTTTCAAATCTTTAAACTTTTCACCAATGTGGGACAACTAAAACTCAACCACAATTCATCATTTGAGAAAACTCAATTTTCATGGTGTCACCTCAATACCTTAAGGTTTTCCTTTTATATATATAAAGATAAATATTTTTACCATTTGGTTGGTTTTGATCCCAACCATGGTTATATATTTCAAAGAGGGTCATCCAAAATAAGACAACCTTATGAAGCAAACCCCATGATTTAACACAAAGGCATCCAATCCACCTTTTTTATACACTTCACTTTGTTCCAATCTTTCAACTCTTCATCAATATGGACAACTAAAACTCGACCACAATTCACCATATGAAAATACTTAATTCTCATGGTGCTATCTCAATACACAAGTTTTCCTTATATATATATATATATATATATAAAGATAAATATTTTAGTTATGTGTTTTGTACTATAATTTTACTAATTGGTTGGTTTTGATTTCAGCCATGGTTATAAGTTTCAAAGCATCCATCACGCTTTTATACATCCATCATCTTCTTCCAAATCTTTTCACCAATGTGAGATGATGAAAATCAACTTAAATTAAGATTTGAGGAAGACTCAAACCTTATGTTGCCAAGTCATCATCTTTAGTTTCACTTTTAGTTTTGTACTTTGATTTTTACCATTTGGTTGATTTTGATTCCAACCATGGTTATAGATTTCAATGAGGGTTATCCAAAATAAGACAACTCTATGAGGAAAACTCCATGAATTGATACAAAGGCACCATCCATCTTTTTATACACTTCATTTTGTTCAAATTTTTTAACTCTTCATCAATGTGAGACAACTAAAACCCAACCACAAATTCACCATATGAGAATACTCAATTCTCATGGTGCCACCTGCAATATCCCAAGGTTTTACAAAAAACCTTTTAGGTGCATCTTGGTACATCTCATTCTAATATGCATCCAAAGGTGGAGATCTATTTTTACACTTCTCACTTTAACTCTCCTTCTCATCGAAAATCAACCCTCTAATCTACCTCTCATCAAGTATCCCCCTCAAGATTAAAAAGTCTTGGGAACATTTATTTTTAAATGGGGCTGAAAGGCTTGGCCTGGGAAAGGGAGAGTGGTCAAAAGCAACAAATTATAAATCTGCTGAAGTTTTTCTATGTAGGTTCGAATCATGCCTCTCCCACTTGTTTGTTGTAGATTTCAAAGAAGAGAAAATATATGTATTTGGTTCATTTTTTTGTTAGTTAACTTGTTTTTTTTTCTTTCTAAAAGTGATTGTAGTAGTTCTGTTTTTATACTTTTTAAAATGACTATTTTATATTAAAGAATTTGGATGAACAACGCATGTTATAATGATTTTATGAAATTCGAAACTGTTGATCAGTTAAGGCCTTGACTAATTGATAGTCGCATGATCCCGTTGAATAGTTTGAAGATTTATGTTGAGCATGACAATACGATTTATGAATTACAAACCGTAATAATTCACATTACACCACATTATTTAAGATTGTATTTTTCTATTTCAAAATTTTCACTTATTTTTAATTTTGATGATTCATTTTTTAATTATCATATAATTAAAAATATGTGTTAGCTTTATTTTGAAGCTAATAATTAACTTGAAAGAGTTTCATGAAACAATCCAGAGCTAGAAGACGAATTGAAGAAGTATCTGCGCCAAAACGTCTAAGTCTAGAAGACCAGCCTCTGTGCTAAAGAGTCACGGAAGACCAGAGCCGCTTTCAAAGTCTACAGAGCTTCTGTGGTAACCAGAACCTCTGCAAGGCTCTGTGAGGACCAGAGTTCTTGGACTCTATGTTCCTTGACCCAGAGCCCCTCTGTGAAGACCAGAGCTTYTGTGAATGATCATAGAGCCTCTGGTGTTGCTAACAGAGCCTCTGTTCTATTTGACAAGAGACTCTCTGGCTGTGCCGTCCTCTGTCATCTTTTAGACGACTATCTTCAGTTTGCTTATGCTGGATAAGGATATTCTTGTTCTGGATAGCATTAATCTTATCCAGGTTTGGTAGGTTATTGCCTATAAATAGAGTGTTTCAGATAGAGAAAATATAGAAGAGCACCAAGAGATTTCTCTTTGTAATAGATAGATTCAAAATCATATGAGAGTCGATTAGGGTTTCTTGAGAGTTTGTAATCTTTATTTTCAATAATAGAAA
>NW_020201530.1:48395-55479 GCF_001531365.2 Cynara cardunculus var. scolymus
ATATAGTTTTATATATTTGTGGATTCAATTTTTTTTATAGAATAATGAAAATGAAGTAAAAAAAAGGTAGGAAAATGAAAGGATTAGCAATTAATGTGTTAATTGTGTATTAAAAATAAATCAAAATAATGAGATTAAAGATAAATAGGATAGAAAATTTCTCATTAAACAACTCTTTGGTTCTTCCTTTAATATATATAAATATAATAGTGTTCGGCACCGTGCGACGTGCGTTGCACGGTGATCATAACGCATGTCAAGTAATATACAAAAAATTGTGAACCATATCAATATCCCTATACTTCAAAATTGAAAATACTAAATTTTCATAGTGCATTTGTAACTCTTCCAATATTTCAAGGCATCCTTCTCGTTTCATATACTTAACTGTTTTTTAGTAATTTCTTTTCTCATTAATATGGATTAAGTTAATTAATTTATTTATTTAACTTTTAATATAGATTTTTTTTTTGTAAAAAGAGGATTAGTCAAAAATCATATGTTAGGATGGTCAACCAAATAAGTTAAGCATCATGAGTTTAGAGAATCATTCAAGGGGAGTCAGCCCTATGAATTGCCACATAGACATCCCAATCTTCCTTTATATATCTATCATTCAGTGTTAATCTTTTATCTACCTATCAATATGGGATAGACAAAACTAATCACAATTCAAGATTAAATAATACTCAATCTTAGGGTGTCACATTGATGGTTGTGCTTCTTACTTTTAAATATAGAAAGAATAAAGATTATATATATAATTAATTTTTCATATTGATTAACCCTTCTTGCAAAAAGAGAGTTGGCCAAAATGAACCGACTTCATGTGTTCGGAGGGTCGGCCAAAATGGTCTAACAACAGGTGTTAAGAGAATCAACCAAGAGAAACCAACCTCATGAGTTGTCACAAAGGCATATGGACCTCATTTTACATATCCAACATTTTTGTCAATCTTTCAACTCTCAATCAGTGTGGGATATATAAAACTCAATCACAATTTAATATTGAAGAATATTCAATTATTAGGGTGCCGCATCAATGGTTCCGCTTCTTACTTTCAAAAACATATTAATATTATCTCTTCAATTAATATTTAGTATAGATTAATTTTGTCACAAAAAAAGGTTGGCCAAAATGAGTCAACCGCATATGTTTGGAAGTTCAATCAAAATGATCCAACTACGTGAGTTTAGACAATTGCCCATGAGTTTAGACAATTGCTCCAAACATTTAAAGATAAACATGGCTTATATAGCCAAATAAACCTTTTAATTTTCAAAGGGAGCTCATATTTCTCTTATATACTCATTTTTCTCATTGAATTTTAAACTACTTGGTTTTAATGATGCCACCTTATTATTTTTCTAACTTTCTTTTGTATTGATATATTGATTTTTTTATATAGACAACTTTTTTGGAAATAGAAGGTTCGTCAAAATGAACAAACCCCATGAATTACAGGGTTAACCAACATGAATCAGTGATATGGGTTTATAAGATTAGCCAAGAGAACCCAGCCCCGTGAGTCAAAATAAAGACACATCAACCTCCTCTTATATACCTACMTTYAATTGTCGATYRTTCATCTCTCTATCAATGTGGGATACACAAACTCAACCTCAATGCAAGAAATATATAATACTCAATTCTTAGGGTGGCACATCATTGTTTGTGAATCTTACTTATTTATAGAGAGAGCCCTATATATATAAAGATTTTTTTATAAAGGTGACTTTTTTTGCAAACAAAGGGTTGGCCAAAATGAATCAATCACATGAGTTTGGAGAGTTAGCCAACATGAGCTAACAATATGAGTTCATAGGATTATTCAAGAGAATCAAACCCCATGAGTTAAAACAAAGACACATCGACCTCATCTCATATATCTACCATCAATTGTCAATTTTTCATCTCTCCATCAATGTGAGATACACAAAACTCAACTTTTATGCAAGAAATATAGAATACTCAATTCTTAGGGTGTCAAATCATTTCTTGTAGATCTTACTTTTATATGTAAAGAAGATTAAACATATACATACACATATACATATATATATATATTGATGATTGTAAACACAATTTAATTTATATAATAAGATTTATTTTGCAAAAGAGAGTCATCCAAATAAGTTAACTTTATGAGTTAAGCCTCTTGAGTTTGACGCAATGAATTTCATTCTTTTTTTTTCTTATACACATATCTTTATTCTAATCTTCAATCTTTCATAAAGTGGGATATCTCAAACTCAATCACAATTCACAAACACTTTAATACTTTATTCTCATGATGCACCTAATTACCTCTTGGTTCTTCTTTTAATATATATAATAAGATGTGTTTTGAAAAAAGAGGGTCATCCGAATAAGATAACCTTATGATTCAAGCCTCATGAGTTGGCACAATATAAGATTTGTTTTAAAAAAGTAGGGTCATCCAAAGAAGATAACCTTACGAGTCAAGCCTCATGAGTTGAAACAATGACTCTCATTATTCTTTCTTATACACAGCTCCTTATTTCAATCTTTCAATCTCTCACCAATGTGGGATACCTCAAAC
Source organism: Cynara cardunculus var. scolymus (assembly GCF_001531365.2). Lineage (NCBI taxonomy): Eukaryota > Viridiplantae > Streptophyta > Magnoliopsida > Asterales > Asteraceae > Cynara > Cynara cardunculus. The sequence continues at coordinate 50,960 of NW_020201530.1, forward strand.
GCAACCACAATTCATCAACACATCAATACTCAATTCTCATGATGCCACCTCAATACTTTTGGTTCTTCCTTTAATATGTATATAGATAGATTTAAAACCATTACCAATTAACTAATCATTTATTTAGTTAATTAATAATTTATCAAAATAAATTATTAAATTATTATCTACTAATTAATTGTTAATTATTAACAATTAACAAAATCAGTCCCCAAGGCTTCTTACTTTCCAATTTAGGCTAAATGTGTAGCCTCGATAGGCTTATGAAATTTATTTACTAAATTCACTTATGACATTGGACATTATTTCCAACAGTGATTGATCCAGATATGTCAGAAGCTCACAACATAAGACTTATGCTGAGTTAAAAATATGTCACCAAGTTGGTTAGGGCTTAGGTGTTATTTGTGATTGTTGTGAAGATAAAAACATGTTTAACTTTTATGTTATTTTATATTGATTGAATGATACTTTGAAAATTGATTTCAATTCAATGAATGTTATTTTGAATGTTTTGTAAATGAGTGATGTGCAACAATATTTATTTATTTTGTAGTTTTAAGGTCTGCAATGAGGATTGTCGATAAAGAAAGTGCAAATGTTGATGTTTCTCAAGTTAATTTAGATATAACAAAAGGTATGTGGAATATATAATATGAATACATCTTAATTCTTGATATACTTACTCAATATATATTTAAAAATCAAAATTAATACAATAGACATTATTATGCAGAACAAAAAGAGATGAACAAAAAAAGAAAATTTGCGTTTGGTGAAGGAAGTAGTCAATCTATGACAAACATGACAGATATCTCTCTAATGGAGACAACATAAGGGAATATCAATGAAACAACTCCTGTCAGTATACTAACTTTTGCTCAAAGAAGAAAATTATTAACCGGAACTATTATCAACGAAGCAAAGAAAACGTCAACGGTAAAAACCATCCGGTTATACACACTTTAGAAACTTTGGAGTTCATATAAACTAGAGATTCATTGACATGACATTTTTTTCATAAGCATTCAAAATAAGCATGGAATATTGCTACCTCTTTTTGACAAAGCTGTAAATCAAGAATCGATAAGTTAATATTTTTTTTCGAACTCGATCTTCATAGTTCTTTTTAATAATCTTTATTTGTCGTATCCAAATATCTTACATAGCGCTTGGGGAAGGAAGTGATCAATCTATGACACATATTACAAATATCGCCCTAATAGAGACAATGCAAGCGAATATCAATGAAACAACTCATGTCAGTGCGTTAACTTTTGCTCAAAGAAGAAAAATATTATTCCAAACTATTATCAATGAAGCAAGGAAAACGTTGTTAATAGACAAGGAACAAGTGTTATGAGTAGTGAAGGAACAAGCCAGACATGTTCAGGGTTGAGATGTGAAAACGTCAAGTACTGTGAGCAATATGACACTGGAGTATATACGTTTCGTGCTTAAAGGAGGAATATGTCATAGAATCGATCAGTTAGTTCCTAGGGATGGACAACCTAAGTAATTACAACTTTATTTTTATGATGCCGAATCTGAGCTTTTGCATAGACTACAATGGCCAAATCTTGATAGAAACATCATTGAAATGTTGACTCATGTTCTTTCTATAAACCCATACGTGAGAACATTTCGAAACCTTGCCGAGCTAAGACCACTTGACAATTATAGTGTCACTTTGAATGTTTCTGTTGAACTTGACCAGAGGGTGTACAACCGACCGACCACATCTGAGGTTGAAATACAAGTATTTATTTTATCTTATTTACAATAATATGTATCATATGCATGGTACTAAAGCAAATTCTACCATTCTACAGGTTGCTGGTATCTGTGACAACATTACTGTATACAGGATAAGTATTGTTGTGTATGGGAGGTCTGACTATAGTAAAAAAAAATTAAACATAACTATGGTTGCTATGATCCTTTGTCTTATCCTGTGTTTTTTCCAAAGGTGAGTCTGGATGGCATGCTATAATACCCAGACATGGAGTGTGCATCGATGAAATTGTTAATGATGACGAAAACTTCGACGAAGATCTTGAAGGTACAAACATTATCACATATATTTATTACCTTATTCACTCATTTATTAATCTATATTGTTCAAAATCAATACTATGCAGAGGTTATCTCCGGATGGGGTAGAAAAACTATAATGATGCGAGATTATTATTGTTACAAGTTCCAGATTCGGTCGAGTAATAACGTGATTCTACTAGGGGGAAGATTATTTTAACAGTTCGTGATCGATATGTACATCAAGATAGAGACTGGACGCTTCACGTTTGTTTTTATTGAAAAGAATCAAACGATTATAAGATCATATTTATACCAAGGCGTTTCGTAAATGCCGATGAGGTTCAACCAAGTAGAGTTGGACAATGGGTTGTGCTTCCTGCAAGTTTTATCGGAGGCCCACGTGATATGCGAATAAGATTTTGGATGCTATGACTTTAGTTCAAGATGACGGGAAACCCGATATATTCCTTACCATGATGTGTAATCCAAAGTGGCCTGAAATCCTTAAAAGAGTTATTGCCTGGTCAAACCGCGCAAGATATGTCGGACCTTGTTGCAAGAATTTTTCGTGCCAAATTAGAGGATCTTAAAAATCAACTCTTCAAGAAGCACATCCTCGCGAACTTGGGGCATATGTTTATGTCATCAAGTTTCAAAAACATGGTTTGCGCCATGCACATATCCTCATGATAATGAAACACAAGATTACAAATCTAGACCATTACGACAAGATAGTGTGTGCTGAAATCTCATACCCTACAAAGTATTCTGAAATGCACGAGCTGGTGATAAAGCACATGATGCATGGTCCTTGCGGTCATTTCTGACCATCTAGACCTTGTATAGAAGGTGAGCCAAAAAAACTCATTTTAGATATCCTCAACGATTCAACGACAAGACAACGTAAACATATAACTCATATCCGATGTATCAGAGGAGAAATAATGGAATTAAGGTGAACATCCGGGGCAATATCCCTGATGATAGATGGGTGGTCCCATATAATCCAAAGTTGCTGATGATGTTCAACTGTCACATATATGTTGAAGTTTGCTCAAGTATAATATCTATGAAATATGTCTTCAAGTATGTTTACAAGGGTTATGACAAACAGGTTATTCATGTCAATCCTGATAGAGAAGAGGTCATTATTAATGAGATAAAGAGATTTCAAGATGCACGATATGTTTCGCCACCTGAGGTGATTTGGTGAATTTTTAGCTTTACACTTTTTCAAATCCAACCTTGTGTAATGGCTTTGCAGGTCCAGCTTCCGAATAAGCAGTTGGTTAGGTTCAGAGAGAATGATATAATGACATATATTGTTGATAGAGAGGGATAAGAGCTCAATGTTGACCGCATTTTTTTGAGAGGAATAAAACAAATATGATTGTAAGACAATATTTATACAAATATTTTCCGAAACATTACACATGGAATGCTAGTTCACGTAAATGGACGAAAATAAGGATCAATGAGAGGATGATTGGTTTATGTTAATCCTGCCGAAGGAGAATGATATAATCTACGCCTACTTCTGTCTCATATTAGTGGGCCCATGTGCTTTGAAGATATTTACATGGTTAATGGCATATTACATCCGACATTTTGAAAAACAACTGTTGAGAGAGGGTTAATAGAGACCGACGATAGTTTATCGCATTGTCTTGTCGATGCCTCCTTATTTCAGTTTCCCAATGCTCTTAGACAATTATTCACGACGATCTTAATTTATTGTGAGTCGGGAGATGTTCGCAAGTCATGGGATGAATATTATGATTCACTCTCTAAAGATTATAGACGACACTACAAAATGTTGAGGGAGTCTGAAATATGGTTCTTACAAACATCGCAGTCATTTTACAATCTATGGGTTAGAACCTCAATGATTTTGATCTTCCAAGTTTAAATGCAGCTGCCAATTTAGAATCACGTGGATTACGTGAGGTACAAGATGAGTACTTCATAATTATGCAAGACGAAGACTTACATGCCCGAAATTCTCTAAACTCCGACCAGAAACATGTAGCATGCTCAGATCATGAGGCATGTAGATAATGATTGTCCAGGTGTGTTTTTTATAGATGGACCAGGTGGAACTGGAAAAACATTTTTGTACAAAGTTTTGCTAGCTAATGTTCGTTCCTGTGGACTTATTCCTCTTGCAACTGCTTCATCCGGTGCTGCAGCTAATAACATGCCAGGGGGAGAACAACTCACTCTCGGTTCAAGATTCCCCTTACTCTTAGTAATAATTCGGTGCGCAATATAAAAAACAAAGCGGAACTGCTAAACTACTCCGAGCTGCAAAAATTGTAACACCCCAAATCTCATATTGCATATAACATATAATTCTGTGGAGTCCAAATTTCATACAAATCTTGATTTGATCTTCATAGATTGATATGAACAATGATGAACAATAAGAATGATGTAAGTAATGATTAGATTGGAGAGAGAGAGAATTACATCAGCCAAATCTT
>NW_020201530.1:56122-58427 GCF_001531365.2 Cynara cardunculus var. scolymus
TTCGAAGTACATATACTCGAGATCGTCCAAGTATAAGTTTGAGAAATCAGCTTCACTAAACCTCCAGATCTGGCCATCCTGCCTTGTAACGGTAAAAACAGGATACCAGATTTTGCGTAGTCTCTGAGCATCAATTTGTTTGATCGTGCAATTATGTGCTTTGTACGAACTTGGCTGATGGGCTGACATTTGGATTTCAAAAGATGACGATATTCAGTTCTGTATTCTTTCGGCTTCTTGTGGATACCCAGAACTCTATCACCATAAATCAGTTTTCTGTGGCGAATGAATATCCCAAAGTAGATGTCTTCCAAATATGGCTCTCGAATTCGTTCACGATCATACCCAAAGAAATTAGCTCTGATGTGGAATGGAACATAATTCTTTGTGAATATTTCTGTAGGATCAACAGTCTCTTTTGAAACATTGATTTCAGGTGCATCAGGTAGAACAGCAGTTGATGATTCTAGCATAGACTGCGAATCACCTTGAATGGGAAAAGCTGGATCTTCTTCTTCTACATCATCTTCAAAGTCAAAGTACAATCCAGTTGACTCATCAATGTTATCCACATCTTCACCAAAGTCCTGCTCTCCACCCAGAAAATGCACTGTTGAATCCCACGTTGGCAGACAAGTCCATAAACAACCTTGTTTCTACCATGGAGTCCGCCGGCTTTTCAACCATTGGCTCGATCGTTGRACTTGCCTCCACTTCTTCCTCTTCAACCACGATAGCCTCAATTATTCTTTCCCGTACAGTCTTCGGGGCAGAATATTCAACGTTTACATCCTGAGGAATTGACTCTTCACCCACTCTTGCTCCTTGTGCAGATGTCTCAGCCAATCTCTGCTTCTTCATCTCCCYCTCATGACTATCAGGATCATCCTGATCGTCATGTTTTYGTTTAAGAGATTYRGCCTGAKATCTGCAAGTTTCTTCAAGTACAGATACTCTTTCAACAAGAGCATCCATTGAACGTTTCAGCTCTAGGGTATTAGATGTTACCAAGTGACTAACTTTTGAGAAATTAGCACTAATTACATCCTGAAAAGTCAAGAACTCTGAGGCTCGAATAACTGGGTTAGTATCAAGTTGTTGACGAAGAAGGCCGACCAAGTCTGCATCTTCGGCATCTTTGCTTTGAGCAGCCATCAATTTAGCGTAAAGTAACGATTTCATCTCGTCCACTGATAGTTCCGGTACTGATGGTTCTGGTACAGGTGGTGGTGATGGCGCAGAAGGTGGCTCTTCGACAACTTGCTCTTTCCCTTTAATCAACCTCTTCAGACTAGCTATTTGTGCATCAAAATTCTCTTGAACAGCCTTTAGGGCGCCATCCAAATATTCCCGTGACACAAAGTCGGGTAAAATCACACCTGGATCACTTAGATTACCAGTTGAAACARCAGTTGAGTAAACTGTTGTGCCTACGTTCAATGTTGGCATAATGTTACCATTGGTAGGACTTCCGACCTGTCCTTGTGATATGTCAACAGACATCACTCTGGTCGTTCCAGCTAGTTCACTTAGAACAGCACTTGGAGAAACAGATGCTCCTGACTCTTGTGTACCTATGTGTATGGGCTCTAAACTCGAGGTGCACAGAATCAAAGGCGTAGGCTGGGGYAGCGACCTACTTGTTTCAATAACTACATTCTCTGAATGAGAAGTAGTTAGCATATGTGCTAAATCCCCGTGAAAAATTGAAACRGTTGGTTGTTGAGAACCAACTGAGTGGATAGGAAGGGTGTGCAATTGCATAGCTGGGCTAGCTATGTCTTGTTCAATACTAACATTCAACACATGAATGTCAGTAGCAGATGTGGGTGCCYGRCTAACTGTTTYDGTTTGGATAGGAGCTTGTACTTCTTTTTCTGCTCCTCTCACACCCTCTCCATATTCTTTTTCTTCCCGTTCTCTCAAGCTCTCTTGTTTTTCAACTTCAACTCCCTCATCTCCTCCTCCAGTAGATATATCTTGAAGTATTCGATCATAATCATCAACATTAAAGGATAATGATCGTAGACTGGGACAAGTTTGTTGAGTTGCATATTCAGGGAATATCATAGCAATATCATAAGCAAATGATCCAATATGCGCAGTTGTTGCATCATCATCATCATTATTACCATCATCACCAGAATCTGCTCGTTTATCTTATTCAATGGCAGTTAAAGTGCGTTGCTGATTAGAAGCTCCCCGCACCAATTCACCCCTCTCAATTACATTTTCTCTCAGCTCACTACCCTGTTCAGGTACCCCTTGTGCCTGAACTCTCTCTTCTACTTCTATATCTCTCTCA
>NW_020201531.1:0-4260 GCF_001531365.2 Cynara cardunculus var. scolymus
TCTTTCTTTTTAACGAATAGTACTGGTGCACCCCAAGGTGAGTAACTTGGTCTTATGAATCCTATGTATAGCAACTCCTGAAGTTGGGTCGACATCTCTTGCATTTCCGATGGTGCCAAGCGGTATGGTGTCCTTGCCACTGGGGACAGGCCTGGTAAATCTTTAGGGAAAACATCGGAAAACTCTCAAACTACAGGTAAGTCCTCAACACTATTCTCCTTGATCCTTCCATCAATTACATGGGCCAGGTACGCAGTGTAATTCTTCTTCAAATACTTTTGCATCTTCATGCAGGATACCAGCTTAATCATTCGATCTAACTTGTCTCCCTGGACCACAATTGGTTCCTTTCCCCCTCGAGGAATTCAGATAAGCTTTTCTGAACAAACAATCTCAGGTTGATTTTTGGATAGCCAATCCATGCCTACAATTACGTCGAAACTTCCTAGTTCGATCGGTATAAGGTCTATGCTAAAGTCCTCATTGGTTAAGTTCAGAGTGCAATTCAAAATTACGTTTCTAGCTTTGAATTCCTGACCATTGGAAAACTCGATTACAAAGGCGTCATTCAATTTCTAGGGCTTTAAATTAATTTTCTGCTTAAAGTCTAGTGACACAAAACTTCTGTCTGCCCCTGAGTCAAATAGAACCGATGCAAATTCATTATTTAGAGGAAACGTACCTGAAACTACATTGGGATCCTCTCTGGCTTCCCTGGCTCCCAATTCAAATGCTCTGCCTCGAGCCTGACTTCCTGAGTTGCCTGTACTAACCTGCCCAGTCTGGTTTGCATTTGCCCCTGCTTTCCTTTTTGGGCAAACATTCCTTATGTGGTCTGGACTTCCACAGTCAAAACATAACCGTTTCCGGCAATCCTTTGCAGTGTGGCCCCCTAGATGACACCTTTGGCAGATGATGCAATTCCCTCGATGCGGAAATTTGCACTTATTGCATCTAACTGCATCATCCTGTCCTACCACCTGTGTTTGAGCTCCAAAATTCCTTGTTACCCTCCTGCTTTTGTCAGATTTCCCTCCAATTCTTCGATCCCCATGCTCCTCTAACTTTTGTTTTCCTTTGGCAAACCCTTCGGATCGCACAACATTATTCGTAAGCTTGGTGGCAATCTCTATTGCCTCCTGGAGAGTCTTTGGGTTGGCCGAGGTGATGTTTCCCCTTATTTTTGGAGACAATCCCCAAATATATCTTTCTATACGGCCTTCCTCTGGTGTCACAAGGTGCGGCACCAAGTTTGCCAATTCATGAAATCTCGTTGTGTATGCAGAAATATTGTCTCCCTTCATTTCGAGGTTCCATAACACCATTTCCAGTTTTTGGAGTTCACTTCTCGGGCAGTATTCATCCTTTAGCAATTTCTTAAATTCTTCCTAGGAGAGTTGGTTGGCCGCTTCTCGGCGTCTGGTTTGTACTAAAGTGTTCCACCGTGTGAGCGCCCTTCCTTGCAATAGGCATGCCGCATATTCTACCTTATTTCCTTCAGCATATTTGCTGATGTGAAGGACAGACTCCATGCTCTCGAGCCATGATAGTAATCCTACTTTTCCGTTAGTTCCATTGAATTCTTTGGGGTTGCAAGCTCTAAAAGTTTTGAAAGTGCACTCCCGCGGAGGCCTAGACTCAGAGTTTGAGGGTTGGTTGGCGTTCAAACCAGCAGCCACTTGGCTGATTATATTGGGAAGTGCGGCAATAAGTTGATCTGACACGAGTTGCGCTATATCGGGATTCTCCCTTCTTGGCGGCATTTCTTTGGATCCTATTCAAAATGGAATTCATAAGTTTGATGGCAAAACAAGGGTGATAGCTTCTCAGATATTTCGATGATACCAAAAGTGTTCTTCGCATGGAGAATAATCAGGTATTACCAAAACCAAAATAGAGTAAACTCATTCGTACAATAAATTGACGTAATAAGCATTCTTCAAAAGGTGTTCATGCATTGATAAAATGGTGGGCAGGGGTACAAAACAGGATTTCTATCAACAGTACATAGAAGCAAGTGTTCTATCCTTCTTAATCTAGAACAACATCCATCCTATGGCTATTCCCAATACTAACATSATCATACCACAAATTACCAACCATCCATACAATTTTCTAATTTCCCGCCTGGCTGCAACAGTAGCCTCTCTGTTCCTTATTAGGCTCTAGTGGTGTGCTTCCATCACATCGGACAGGTTGTTAAGGATGTGATGATGATAACCCAGTCGGGTCTGGTGCACTTGTGTGTCAGCAGCAATCCTCCTCACCCAATTTCTTTCAGTTGGATTCATCCCTTGGGAGTAGGACGCAGGTACCCCGATCACGATTTGGGTCATTCTGCTCCGTACATGGGGTCGGGATGGCTCCCTTACGACCCTCTGAGAGTTCTCGAATGTCACCCACTGCGGTAGTGGGACACTCTTTCTGGACGGGACTTTGATTCTTGGTCCATGATGGGTTCGTGGCGGAACGTCAGGTACCGGCTCCGTTGGGGGTAGGTAAGATAGTTGAGGCGTGGCAGCTGCGTCACTTGATGTTGTATCTTGATCGTACGGGTCAATTTCTTCGTTGCAGGTTGAGTTTCTTCCTGAGCGACCAACTACATAACCGGATTCATCGGCGGAATATTCACTCGGACCCGAAGACATTGTAGAGATCTGCGACATGAACAATCTTGGTTACTAAAGTTCGTCCTTTAGCAAAAGCTTAGTGATACAATAGAACTTTCTAAATGTAACAACTCTGCACTTTTGGATTTCCTGGTTAGGACCTTATTCCGGAATCTTCATTAGAAAACTAAGTCTTTTAGGATTAACCTTATCCAGAGTATGATCTTGAAGAGGTTGCCTATTCGATCAAAGGCTCTGGCGTCAGCCACAGAGGCTATAATAATAGCCACAGAGGCTCTAGCGACAGACATAGAGGCTCTGGTACTATCTACAGAGACTCTGTTGTCTTTTCTCAAAGACTCCGGCAACTCTTCACAAAGACTCTGTGTCTCTTCACAGAGGCTCTGGCATATCTTTGCAGAAGCTTTGTGTCTCCTCACATAAGCTCTTGTGTCTTTTCTTCGCAGAGGCTCTGTTGTCTTCTTTCTCAAGCGCTGGTTGCCTATACTTGATCATTTCAGTACGTTAGATGGTCTTGTTCAAGACTTGGACATTTTGGTTATTTTAAATTTTTGGGTCTTAAATTAAGGAAATGTATAAGACCTTAGGCTTGGGCCTTTAGAGGCCAGCCCACTACTCTTCTAGAAGCCTCATATAAATACCCCCGCTTTTCTTTTAAAAACTCTTCATTATTCAACGCTCTAGCCTTTTCTCGTTCTCCCTCTCTAAAAAGTTCATCACCTTTGAGCCGAACTCTTCTCCCTACAAGTTTAGGATCGCTGCTGTGTTCGAATTGTTCTTTCTGCCTCGTCGTCAAAAAGGTATGCTCCTAAAGTCATCTATACCTCTTTAAATTGTTCAAATTCATATTTTCTCTTCCTACTCAACTCAAGTTTCGGAATATAAAGATGGTGAGATTATCCATCGAAGACATGTATATGTCTTCATCGGATGATAATCTGTGACCCAGAAACCTTTTTAATCCCAAAAGAGAAGAAGAAAGTTCTTATATTCTAGGAACCGATTGCACCTTTGGGTGACTTGGGTCTTGCATGCATCTCTAAATCAAATCTTTCATCTTGTAGCTTTCCTAGACCCCAGAAATTCCTAATTGTTTTCTTTTCCTTTCTGGATCTTACTCAAGAAATGAGAATTTGGGGTTCTATCTGTCTATATTCCTGGAAATGTAGAGTCGAAACCATCCCCATTTGCTGCCATTCTTGGGCATGCAACCGGATTTGGAGAGGTGTGCGACTCGAGGTTTTAATTGTTCTTGGGAAGGGTGTTAAACCCACCTAAAATCTTCAAATTCCAACAGATGGCGGCTGCCATCAATCGCTTTGGAAGGGCATTAAATGATGCCATTATTTGAATTTTTGGAGATATTCGTTAAGGTTAATATTTAAAGTATTCGCTACATTGGTTTTTGAATCTGGCGGATTGCATTGATAACAATTTTTACCCAACTTAAGTTTTGGAGGTTTAGAAGTTCTTATTAAGTATTGGTTACTTTGTCAGAAAGTCCGAGCAGGTGATAGCAGGTCTCGTAAGGAAACAATTGATATTCGCCAAACTGTGAGTTCACGACCCCACTTTCACTGTTTTGTTATTTTGGGGGAAAAGCATGACAGCAAGCTTTGCATGTTTAATT
>NW_020201531.1:4737-6205 GCF_001531365.2 Cynara cardunculus var. scolymus
TTTATGCATGTGAAAACCCGTGAAACTCACCAACTCTTTGTAGTTGACTCTGTTTTATGTCATGCTTTTCAGGTACTAAGTAAGTTATGTGGACTCTGAGAGCATTACTTGGATCACATCGATTAAGACAAATTTTATTGTATTCAAAAATACTTTTGTAACCTTGGAATACTGTTAAGTCGATGAACTAATTATTATGAATCTATGTAAAATGTGTTTCTCTTAAACTCTTGCCCAGACTCGCTTGTCTATTAGCATCCCGTGTTTCCGCTTTAGCGGGTTGTGACAGATTTGGTATCAGAGCCTCGGTTATAGAGAACGCTGGTTTTTTCCCTTTAACCATCGACTATAACTAAAATGATTTCTAAAAGAGTTTCAATCATGTGTTTAAAGCGAGCTTTGTTGTTACACATCGGTTAAGTAAAGTCTGATCACCTGTGCTTAATTTATGTGTAAAAAAAAGAACTTAATCGATCTGATTRGAGGTATGCTCTAGTTGTGACACTATTATGAAAAGCATGAGCTTAGTCCCACTTTTGCGAATATCTGTTTCCTAGGATTAGAGGCATAGGTCTAGACCAGAAACAATGAAGATGGAATCATTACCTTCACAGAAGCTCTGCCATAAGTGAGCAAGAGAACCAGAGGATCCATGCATGAGTTACATGAATGATAAGCATAGGGGTTGCCACAGAAGCTCTGGTCCCGCTACCAGAGGCTTTGGTTGGAACAAGATGTAGGATCCGAGGGTCGTTGAACCCTTAGTCTATCTAATGAAATTACACCAGAAGCTCTGGTAGACACTATGTGTACAGAGGCTCTGGCCTCGACACCAGAAGCTCTAGTAGGCGTCTTGTGATCAGAGGGTCTGGCCTCGACACCAGAAGCTCTGGTAGGTATCTTGTGATCAGAGGCTCTGGCCTAGAAAGTTCTGTGAGGAAACAGAGGTTCTGGTTTCTTTAACAGAAGCTCTGGTATAGAACTCGGGTGTTGTCTAAGGATTCTAGCATGATTGTTAAGGCTTAGTGTTGTTTAGAAGTTTCCTCAAAACCGCTAAGATCTTGTTAGAGGATACACCTTAGTAACCACGACTATTTATGTCAGATCCTCTCGACGATGTCTTCAAATTCAAGCAAGTATTCCGTAGACGATTCTTGTTACGTAGTCGGTCGCTCCCAGAGGAACCCAACTCGTAACGAAGAGATAGATCCATATGACCAGGATGCGATTTCTAGTGGCACTGCGGTCGCCCCATAGGTGTCATGCCTAACCCCAATGGAGCCAGCCCCTGATGTTCCATCGCGAACCCAGCAAGGACCAAGGATCAGACTCATGCCTCGAAAGAGTGTCTCTGTACCACAGAGGGTGACGTTTAGAAACTCACAGAGGGGCGTTGGAGAGTCATCTCGACCCCAAGGTGGGAGCAGGATGACCCAAATTGTGACTGGAATACCGGCATCCTATCCGC
>NW_020201531.1:7395-10190 GCF_001531365.2 Cynara cardunculus var. scolymus
AGGAAGCCAGACAGGAACAGAAGAACAACAAGAAGTTTTGGAGCTCAATCACAGGTAGTTGAACAGGGCGATGTAATCAGATGTGATAAGTGCAAAGTTTCGCATTGAAAAAATTGCATTATCTGCCAGAGGTGTCATCTTGGGGGTCACACGGCGAAGGACTGCCGGAAACGTCTATGCTATGACTGTGGGAGCCGGGATCACATGAGAAACGCTTGCCCAAAAAGAAGAACTGGGACAAATATGAAGCACACTCGACAGAACAGTACGGGAAACTCGGGAAGTCAGGCTAGGGGCCGAGCTTTCGAATTGGGAGCCAGAGAAGCTAGAGAGGATCCCAACATGGTATCAGGTACGTTTCCTCTGAACAATGAATTTGCATCAGTTCTATTTGACTCGGGCGCCGACAGAAGCTTTGTGTCATTAAATTTTAGGCAGAAAACTTACTTAAAGCCTCAGAAGTTGAAAGAAGCCCTTGTCATAGAATTTGCCAATGGCCAGAAATTCAAAGCCAGGATATAATTCCGAACTGCACTTTGAATTTAGCCAATAAGGACTTTAGCATAGACCTTATACCGATCCAACTAGGAAGTATCGACGTAATTGTAGGCATGGACTGGCTGTCCAGAAACCAAGCCGAAATCATTTGTTCAGATAAGCTTATTTGAATTCCTCAAGAAGGAGTGGAGCCAATAGTGATCCAAGGAGATAAGTTGGACCAAGCGATTAAGCTGGTATCCGGCATGAAGATGGGGAAGTACCTAAAGAAGAATTACCCTGCATACTTGGCCCACGTAATAGATGGAAGAATCAGGAAAGATAACATTGAGGATTTACCCATAGTTCGGGAATTTTCTGATGTATTCCCTAAAGATCTGCCAGGCCTGCCCCCGCAAAGACAAGTGGAGTTCGGTATCAACTAGACCCCTGGAGCTGCTCTGGTGGCCAAGGCACCATACCGTTTGGCACCCTCAGAAATGCAGGAAATGTCGACCCAACGCCAGGAATTGTTAGACAAAGGTTTTATAAGGCCAAGCCATTCACCATGGGGAGCACCGGTATTATTCGTCAAAAAGAAAGACAGATCAATGTGAATGTGCATTGATTATAGAGAACTCAATAAGTTAACCATCAAGAATACCCTCTCCCCAGAATCGATGACCTGTTCGATCAACTTCAAGGGGCAGCCTACTTTTCAAAAATTGATTTGCGATCCGGATATCACCAAGTGAGGGTTCGGAAAGAGGGCATTCCCAAGACAGCCTTCAGGACCCGGTATGGCCATTATGAATTTATGGTAATGCCATTCGGACTAAGCAATGCACCGGCCGTCTTCATGGATCTGATGAACAGAGTCTGCACACCCTACCTGGATAAATTTGTAATCGTCTTCATAGACGACATATTAATTTATTCAGGAAGTCGGGGAGACCATGAGAGACATTTGAGGGCAATCTTGGAAGTACTTCGAAGAGAGAAGTTGTATGCTAAATTCTCTAAGTGTGAGTTCTGGCTACCAGAAGTTCAGTTTCTGGGTCATGTAGTTAATGAAAGAGGAATTCAAGTGGACCCAATCAAAATTGAGGCTATCAAGAACTGGGAAGCCCCTAAAACACCTACAGAGATTCGTCAATTTCTTGGGTTGGCAGGCTACTACAGGCGTTTTATTGCAAATTTCTCAAAAATTGCACTACCGCTTACAGCCTTAACCCAAAAAGATAAGAAATTTATCTGGAGCGAGAAGCAAGAAGAGGCCTTCGAAACTCTCAAACAGAAGCTGTGTAATGCACCTATCTTATCCCTACCAGAGGGCTCRGATAACTTCGTAGTCTTTTGTGATGCATCACATCAAGGCTTAGGTTATGTATTGATGCAAAAGGATAAGTAATTGCCTATGCATCGAGACAACTGAAAGTGCATGAAAAGAACTATACTACGCACGACCTTGAGTTGGGAGTAGTGGTGTTTGCACTTAAAATATAGAGGCATTATCTCTATGGCACAAAATGCACCATTTACACGGATCATAAAAGCCTTCGGCACATCCTTGATCAGATAATGTTGAATATGAGACAAAGAAGATGGGTTGAATTGCTTAGTGATTATGACTGTGAGATTAAATACCATCCGGGCAAAGCCAATGTTGTGGCCGATGCTTTGAGCCGGAAGGAAAGTATAAAGCCAACAAGGGTGCGGGCTTTGGGAATCATAGTAAAAACTAGTCTGGAAGCTCAAATCCTAGAGGATCAAAAGGAAGCTCTAAGGAAGGAGAACTTAAAGGATGAAACCCTCCATGGCATAGAGTCCAAATTTTAGATGGAGTCTGATGGGGTGTGTTATTTGGGAAATAGAATTTGGGTACCTAGGATTGGCAATCTTAGATCAATTATTTTGGACGAAGCTCATCGATCAAACTATTCAATACACCCGGGAGCAGAAAAAATGTATAAGGATTTAAAAGCATATTACTGGTGGCCTGGAATGAAGAAAGACATTGCACTATATGTAAATAAATGCGTAACTTGTGCAATAATTAAGGCTGAACATCAGAAACCATCTGGTCTGCTCCAGCAGCCCGAAATTCCTCAATGAAAATGGGAGCCAATATCAATGGACTTTGTAACTAAGTTGCCCCGATCAGGAAAAGGGCATGATGCCATTTGGGTGATTGTGGATCGTTTGACAAAATCTGCTCACTTTTTGCCAATCAGGGAGGAATATAAGATGGAGAAGCTAGCTCAGATTTATATAAGCGAAATTGTCGCTACGCATGGAGTGCCTATTTCTATCCTATC
>NW_020201531.1:12192-18814 GCF_001531365.2 Cynara cardunculus var. scolymus
TTAATATTTAAAGTATCCGCTACATTGGTTTTAGAATATGGCGGAATGCCCTTGATAACAGTTTTTACCCAACTTAAGTTTTGGAGGTTTAGAAGTTCTTATTAAGTATTGGTTACTCTGTCAGAAAGTGCTATAGGTGATAGCAGGTCTCGTAAGGAAACAATTGATATTCGCCAAACTGTGAGTTCACGGCCCCACTTTTACTGTTTTGTTATTTTGGGGGAAAAGCATGACAGCAAGCTTTGCGTGTTTAATTGTTTGAAACCTCCGGACTATGGAACTGCATAGTCGGGTTTCAAAGTTGTATTTGTTTCTGTTTTGCACTATAATATAAATGCTAAATTGATATGCTTGAGAATACATGTTTCCAAATAAAAGTCCTCGTCCGTACACGCTGCTTGTTAACTCGAGTACATTCCCGGGCCGTGGTATTGTGGATAGCCGCTATTGTGTTGACAGTCCCTCCCAGAAAGGGGTGCACAATTACCTATRTTTTCTAGYCTAATCATGTGGAATTTGGACCACCGCTGAATTAGTGCTTTATCGAACCGTGGAACCTAAGTAGTGAACGGGCTACTTTTGGTTATTCGATTAGTTATGGGGCAACTTGGTCTGGTAAGGCTCAGTAGCATCTCGAGTATTTCATCATATAAGATTTACATTTATTGAGTGCAATGAAACCGCATATGCTTGCTATTACTTGGTTTATGCATCTAATGTCTTTATGCATGTGAAAATCCGTGAAACTCACCAACTCTTTGCAGTTGACTCAGTTTTATGTCATGCTTTTCAGGTACTAAGTAAGTTATGTGGACTCTGGGAGCATTACTTGGATCACATCGATTAAGACAGTTTTTATTGTATACGAAAATACTTTCTGTAACCTTGGAATACTGTTAAGTCGATGAACTAATTATTATGAATCTATGTAAAATGTGTTTCTCTTAAACTGTTGCCAAGACTCGCTTGTCTATTAGCATCCCGTGTTTCCGCTTTAGCGGGGTGTGACACTAAACAAAGCTAAGTCATGACAATCATGCTGGATTCTCTGGACAACACCTCTGGTTACACTACCAGAGCTTCTGGTCGTGAGACCAGAGCTTCTGGTTGTACTAAAGTCCTTAGAGAAGGATTTCTTATCCATCGGTTTTCTGACAATCCAAAGGAATTCTATCTTTATCAACCATTGGCTTTAACCTTCATACTTTGAATCATTATAGATCTTTCATCCATCGATCCTCTGGTTCCTCCTGAAGCACTTACCAGAGCATCTGGTAATAAAGCCAGAGCCCCTGGTTTCTCATAGTGCAATTACCAGAGCTTCTAGTAACAAGACCAGAGCCTCTGGTTCCACTCCTATACTTAGAAAAACACTAAGTCGTCCATCGATCATCTGGTTCTTCTGCTCGCCCTTTCTAGAGCTTCTGGTTGCGATACCAGAGCCTCTGTGGCCATATCTATACTTAGAGAAATTCTAAGTAATCCTTCCATCGATCCTCTGGTTCTTCTACTCGCTTTTACCAGAGCTTCTGGTTGCRATMCCAGAGCCTCTGTGGCAATATCTATACTTAGAGAAATTCTAAGTAATCCTTCCATCGATCCTTTGGTTCTTCTACTCGCTTTTACCAGAGGTTTTGGTTGCGATACCAGAGCCTCTGTGGCAATATCTATACTTAGAAATTTTAAGTAATCTTTCCATCGATCCTCTAGTTCTTTACGGACCCATAACGAAAATCAAGGAATCCATTTCCTTTGCCTCTGGTCCTAGGAATCGGATATTCATAAAAAATGCAACAAAATTCATGCTTTCATAACCATTTCATTTGCTGGAGCATACCTTTGTTCAGATCGATTAAGTTTTTCTCATTACATATAAATTAAGCATAGGTGATCAGGCTCTGGTTAAGCGACATGTAACAATATGACCCGCTTTAAAAATCATTTAATTTCAAATTTCTTGAAAATATTTGGAAAAATTTTGGTTATAGTCGATGGTTTTTAAAGAAAGCTAGCGTGCTCTATAACTGAGGCTCTGATACCAAATCTGTCACACCCCGCTAAAGCGGAAACACGAGATGTAACAGGCAAGCGAGTCATAGCAACAGTTTATAAATAACACTAACCCAAGTTGTTCAAGAACAAAACAATTCATCGACATAACAGAAATTAGAAGTTTACAAGACGTTCACAAAATACTTCAAATTCTTGACTTAATCGATCCATGCTCAAGTATGCTCCCATAAATCCAAATAACTTTACTTAGAACCTGAAAAGAATGGAAACAAAACAAGGTCAACTACAAAGAGTTGGTGAGTTCACGGGTTTTCATATGCATAAAACGTTTCAATGCATAAACCAAGTAGTAGCAAACTTATGTGAATTCTTGCACTTAATAAATGTAAATATCTCACGATGTAAAACTTGAGACGCTACTGAGCCTTACCTGACCAATTTGCCCTATTAATTTTCGAACAACCAGAAGTAGTCCGTTCGCTACTTAGGTCCCACAGTTCAATAGAGTACTAATTCAGCTGTGGTCCAAATTCCACATGATTAGACTAGAAAAACGTAGGTAATTGTGCACCTCTTTCTGGGTGGGACTGTCAACACAATAGTGGCTATCCATAATACCACGGCCCGGGGATGTACCCGAGTTAACAAGTAGCATTTACAGGCGGGGACTTTTATTTGGAAACATATACTCCCAAACACATCAATTTAGCATTTAATCTAAGTGCAATAACAGTTGTCAAAACAAAACCATAATAAACCCGACTAARCAGTTCCTTAGTCCAGAGGTTTCAACAGAGCTTGACTAAGCCGTTCCTTAGTCCCAAAATTTCATATAACATAAACATGCAAAGTTTGCTCAATCTCATGCTTTTCCCCCATAAAATATATATAAAGAAGTAAAAGTTGGGCCGTGAGAACTCACAAGTTTGACGAATATCTGAATGCTTCCTTTAGAGGCTTCCTAAACTTGCTTGAACTTCCTGATAGACCAACTAACGCTACATTACTCAACGGTTTCTTGCCTGAGGTAGAACAAGGTTGTTCCCAATGCAAAGCCATCAAGCGTTTTCATAAAATAAGGTCGATATTTTATTATTAAATAAAAAGGAACCTTCCAAAATCCTAATAATGACATCATTAAATGTCATCCCAAAATAATGATGACAGCCGCCAAATCTCAAAATCAAGAGATTTTGAGTGGGTTTAACACTCTTTTCAAAATTCTACAACCTTGAGTCGCACGCTTCCCAAAACCGGTTGCATGCCCCAGAATGGTAGCAATGATGGGGAGGGGTCTCAAGCTCAACATTTTCGAGAATCAAAACTCTAACACAAAACATCATCTTCAAAGAAATTCCAGAAAAATAAAACAAATAAAATTCCAATTCCAGCGAGTTTACAAGATGAGAAAACTGATTTAAAGATGCATGCAAGATTCTATCATCCGAGATTATGATCGGACTTTCACATGCAAGGATTCTCTCCTTCTTTCTTAGAGATTAAAGAACATGGGTCATAGATTATTATCCCAACGAAGACACATGCATGTCTTGGATGAATAATCTCTCCTCTTCAAATCCCAAAATTTTACTTAAAGAATCAAGTAGAGAGAAGGATAAAGACTTTCGGACATCTAAAAGAAAATAGGACAACTTTAAAACCTCTAAAGGCCTAAGCCCAAAATGTTTTTATTTTTCTAAATAATAAAACCCCACTAATTTACCTAAACAAAATAAATAGACAAAATATTTTAAAGAAGACACCAGTCTTTAAATTAATTGGCAACTATAAATAAAAGAAATTGGAACTTTGGAATTTAAATATCGTCCTTATTTTATGCGAAACATTTCAAGACTATTTGGCATTGCATAAACCAACTTGGTTAGCTACCTGCTGAAACATGATCTAACAACTAATCTTGGGAGATAAGCAAGATGATCTCAGATCATCGGGGCATAATCCTAGAAAGACTTAGTTTTCAATAAATGTCCCGAACTAAGGTATTGACCTAAAATCCCAAAAAGCAGGATTGTCACAATTATATCCTTTAAGATTACCATGTTCTGGAATCTTTATTTCTTTGTGATTTAAAGATTTAGGATCAAGGTTCTTATTGGAAATCATAGTCTGGATGTTATTGAGAAGAAAACAACAGGTTTGGCCTGAAACTTTATATAAACCTTGTTTGATTAGAAAAGTTTTAAAAGTGACATTATATGAAACCTGATTGGTTCAGAGGTATGAGTTTTGAATAGCTGAATGCTTTGCCTGAAAAATGGAAAGGATCTGGTAGTATGTTCCTATTTGTTATATATATGAAATGTGGTTTTCCATAAAGATTTTGGTGATTTTCACCCTGCAATAACATAAATAGGGTATCTCASTMGACCTTTCGGTCTAACCCTCGWTTTGTGATTTTAACTATGTATTGCAGGAGGTTCGGACTGTAAGGAAAAAGGGAAAATATGATATTTTCCTATATGCATTTCTGCTTGAAGATCTGTAGTGATGTACAGTTTTGAGTGATTAGTACAAGAAATGTATTTGAATTTTTGGACCTTGTATTTGGTCATGTTAGATTCTTGTACTAAGGGACCGGAATGGGATAATATCATGTATTTCTTTTGCATGAAATATGTGTTACATGCAATGTATGGCTTGGGGTGTTACAAATAGTGACTTAAATGTTGATATTAAGAGGTTAGCTAAGAATCTGGTCTGGTTACTTTAATTGTGATGACAAAGAGGAAAGAAAGAGGAAAAGAAAGAGAGGAAGCTGATATCCTTAGGTGCTTTAATTGTGACAAACTTGGCCATTTTGCAAGGCAGTGAAAATTCAAGAAAATTAAAAATTCATATTACTATTCCATGAAAATTCACATTGTAAAAAAGAAGGAACATGGTCAAAGTCTAATGGTTGAACACGAAAATTGGCTAGATGAGACCACTTCTGTTGAGGATGGGAATGCCCATTATTGCATGATGGGATCTTTAAGCAATATGGATAATCTATATCTAACTCTAGACAATCTAGTTTAGAATCAAAATATGAGGTGCAACACTCTCTTGAGACATAATTTAGGGATCAAATTGCTAAAATGAATATTGAATATTTATATGACAAGAAAAAGTTAAGAGTTGAAAGGAACTTGGTCAATAGATTTAGTATTGATAAAGAGATTTTAAAACCAAGTTTGAAGATTTGGAAGGAGAGAAAGTGATTTTTTAAAAAGAAAAATCTGAATTGGAAGACAAGATTTCTGAATTAGAAAAGGACTATGTTAAGGTAGGTGTGTGTCCCACAATATGATCAATCTTCAATAACATTCAAGAATCCATTGCAATCATCATATGAACAAATAAGAACACTTAGAGAGGACAAGTCAAATACTCAACTATGTATATATGCCTCTCAAGTATATGTATTACAACAATTAAGATCTTACACTATCTCACTACAAGACAAAACCAATTTATAGGTCAAACAATAAAAGCACTAGTCAAAGTCAAACATGACTTACAAAATCAAACTCTCTAAAAATACAATTATAAACTTTCAATACGAATACAATTTAACTCTAAAATTCAATCCCAACATTCTCCCACTTTGTATTCAGGCTTGAAAGAATTTGAACTCTTTGAATCCCTTTTGAACTTTGATGCTTTAAGCTCTTTATGACTTCTTAAATTCTTCTATGTAATCTTTTAACATTCTCTGGTTTATGATCTTCAGATAATCTTCTGTTGAGAAAATCTTCTAACATTCTCTCTCTCAAATGTAGATCAAAATCAATCTTCTCTTTTCATGATAAAGAACAATAACTGTAACAGTCTACAAAAATAATCTTCAAGATATGATCTTCAAAGAATTTTTTCAGAATAACAATCACTAACATTTTCTCCATTACAAACATTCTCCTTATTGAGAAATCTCTTTCAGTAAACTCTTGTAAAGATGAGATCTTCACATTCCAATTCCCTCAAACATTGTAGCACAAGAATAATTTTCAGTCGTTGCATTCATTCTCCCTGAGTCTTTTGCCGACTTCTGATCTTCACGAATTGATTATTTCATTCATTATATCATACTCCCCCTTATGATGAAATGAGAAGCATTTGCATCATACACTAGAATGAATCAAATTTTCAGCGTATCCCGTCACCTCATAAAATTGTAAGTAGATCTTTTCAAATCCACTTGTATAATCTGTTAAACCCCACAATGCAAAATGTAAAAAGTAATGAAAAACAAACAAGTGATGAAGAACCAGAAGACCAATGAAGACATCAAGGCAGAAACGACCATGTCTGGATTCGACCATTGGATCGATGGACAGACTAACCAGAGGATCGATGGAAAGAACAACCAGAGAACCGATGGATGAAGTTAGACCATTGGATCGATGGAAAGAACAACCAGAGAACCGATGGATGAAGTTAGACCATTGGATCGATGGAAAGATGAACCAGAAGATCGATGGAAAGACCAACCAGAGGATCGATGGACGAAGTTCAACCAGAAGACCAATGGACGATGTGTTCTCATCGATGCTCTGGACAGACAAACACTTAGAAGATTTTCTAAGTATTCATCCAAGCGTGCAATGAA
>NW_020201531.1:19227-20587 GCF_001531365.2 Cynara cardunculus var. scolymus
AGTGTTATTGAGAGATCTGGGATCAACAATTGGTATCAAAGCTTATTGATTGATTATCCAATCAAACGATCAATTTAAAATCTCTCAATATTTTAAATCTTCTTTCTCATTAAAAAAAAATTCTCTCTTCTTCTCCAAAATTTTCAATGGCCAACTGGAATTCTGCTTACAATCTGGAAACTTCTGAATCAGATGATGAGATTAAAGCTTTCGCCAAATCATTGGCCTTAATTACAAAACAAATCATCAGAAAACCCTACGAGCGAAAAGAGTTCAGAAGGGAAAAGTTCTAGTCATCCTATGATAGAAAGCCATCCAAATTCTATCAAAGGAATGAAAGAAGAGATGAAAGAGAAGAAAGGGACGAAAGAAGAGAGGAGAGAAGAGAAGAACGAAGAGAGGAAAGAAGAGAGGACGAGGAAGGAAAGAAAAATGACTTTCGATGCTTCAGATGCGGAAAACTTGGTCATTTTTCCAAGGAATGCAAAGGACGTTTGACCAAGGATGCTGATTACTATAAAAACAAATACAAATATAATTCAAGAGAGCGAAGCTTGATGGCCGAAAAAGAAAACTGGGTGTCCGACTTTTCATCAGATGATGAAGATAAGGCGCTCATTTGCCAAATGGCCACATCCAATGCAGAATCCTCCAACTGTGACGATCAGGTATGTGAGTCTTACACAAATGAAACCAACTCTGTTCCATCAGAACTAGAGTTAAGGGTAATCCAGCTTTCAGAAGATTTCTTGAAATTAAAAGAAAAATTAAGTTTTGAAAAATCAGAAAGAATAAAAGCTGAAAAAGAAGCAAGTTTCTACAAAAGAGAAACTGATCTGCTAACTGCAGAAAAAGAGGACTTAGCAAAAGAAAAGACTCACATAAGCACCCTAAAGAAAACAGAAGAAGATAAATTTTTGGAATTGAACAAGCATATAACTAGGGACCTAGAAAAGAAAACTAAGGCCTTAAAGGAATCTGAGGCAGAAAGATTGAATTCAGTCGCTCTTAAAGATTTCTTTCAAAAGGAGCGAGAAGTTCTTCATCAGAAGCTTCAGACCAATGAACTTCTGATGAAAAAGTATAAGAATGCACAAGAAGTTTTTGAAAAACTAAATGGACAAAACGATACTCAAGGAATCGGATTCAATGAATTAGATTCATTCATCGAACCAAAGAAATCCACCCTTGAATCCACTTTCAAACTTGGATGCATTCAAAAACCCGACTTCTCTCCAAAACCAAAAGCTAATTTTAAGAGAGTTAAAGTCGATGGAAAAACTGTCGTTTCAAGACAGGATTTTGAAAATGTGGTTTATGAGCAGAGTACTTGTAATAATGACATTTCAAAACCAAAGAT
>NW_020201531.1:22010-23324 GCF_001531365.2 Cynara cardunculus var. scolymus
ATCTTAAACCAGAGCCTCTGGTTCTAAAGACTAGAGCCTCTGGCCATAAAGAATGACTTAGATTTATTGGCAAAATTTCATCTTTGAAACCAGAGCCCCTCTGGTTCTATTGGTAACCAGAGCCCCTCTGGTTCTAAAGGTAACCAGCGCCCCTCTGGTTCAAAGCAAATACTTGGTATTTCTTACCAAGTCCTTTTTCTCCCACCCAGAGCCTCTGGTTCTATAAACCAGCGCCTCTGGATTCCAACATATTGAGATATCAATGTCTCAATCCTCGGATTCTTGCATTCTCATCATTTCTTTCTGCTTAACCAACCAGAGCCTCTGGTTCCAAAGACCAGAGCCTTTGGTTCCCACCTTTACTTGCTATATATAATTTTCCTTACAACCAAAGCCTCTGGTTCTAAAGACCAGAGCCTCTAGCTTAAGATTCATTGCAAGCAAGTCTTAACCATTTCCTTTCTAACTCCCTTTCATATTGTTTTTCAACCAGAGCCTCTGGTTCTAAAGACCAGAGCCTCTGGACCCCATCCATCACTTTTGAATCTTATTTTTTTCCTTCCCCTTTGAAATCAGAGCCCCTCTGGTCCTCGCTCACTAAAATCATTTATATGACTGTCCATTCACCCAGAGCATCTGGTTCCAAAGACCAGAGCCTCTGGTTTCCACCCTACTTGCTTTATATTCTGTTCTCACAACCAGAGCCTCTGGTTCTGAAGACCAGAGCCTCTGGCTTTAGATTCTTTGCAAGCTTTATCTTAATCATTTCATATCATACTCCATTTCATCATCATTCAACCAGAGCCTCTGCTTTCCTTCACTTGCTATACATTTTTTTTCTCAACCAGAGCCTCTGGTTCTAAAAACTAGAGCATCTGGATTCAAAGTCTTTGCAACCAGCGCCCCTCTGGTCTAAAAGACTCATTCCTTTCCATACTTAACCATATTTCATTTTTTTTCATCACCATTCACAACCAGAGCCTCTGGTTCTAAAGACCAGACCCTCTGGATTCAAAGTCTTTGCAACCAGAGCCCCTCTGGTCTCAAAGACTCATTCCATTTCGATACTTAACCATATTTCATTTTTTTCTCTCATCCTTCGCAACCAGAGCCTTTGGTTCTAAAGACCAGAGCCTCTGGATTCAAAGTCTTTGCAACCTGAACCTCTCTAGTCTCAAAGACTCATTGCTCTTCATACTTAGCCATATTTCATATTATTTTTCTTCATCATTCACAACCAGAGCCTCTGGTTCTAAAGACCAGAGCCTCTGGATTCAACGTCTTTGCAACCAGAGCCCCTCTGGTCTCAGAGAC
>NW_020201531.1:25499-32506 GCF_001531365.2 Cynara cardunculus var. scolymus
CTGAAGATGACAAATCAACAGCTGGAATCATAGTTTATCTTGTTAATAATGCTTATCCATGTAAAAGATAAACTTTATCTGTTAGCTAGACTATTTGCTAGAAAGTAGCAATACATAGTTATCTTAGTATTAGCCATCTAGTATAAATAGATGATTAGGTCTATTGTAAAAAGCGAATGTGTGATAGAGGCTTTTACTCTTTACGTTTACGTTTTATTATTTATAAAAGTAAAACCTTTGAAGCTCAAAGTCGTTCTTGAWTGTTCTTATTTTATCTTTGAGACTTCATAACTTTCTTCGTAAAATCACTACAATTTGGTTATTCATAACTAGATTATTAGTGTTATTGAGAGATCTGGGATCAACATAATCTTTGCAGTTTAAGAAGATCGGAAAATAACCAATTTTAACTTATGAAATTGTTTTCAATCTTATAAAAAGATTGGCCTGTGAATATAACAAATATATTCAGAACAACGAATGTACTTCATATATGACACTTTTTGAGGTTCATCTCTCCAGGACTTCCATTTAATCATCGATATCTTATAAAAAGTATATCTATGAATGTTACGACAAAATAACATATAAATTGCAAAAGTTGTGTAGTGTAGAAAGATAAAGCAACATATGCTTCCATTTACACTCAAAAAGATAAACCGTGTGGACTACACAAATTTAACTGACTCAATTCATGATCAAAAAGACTTGAAAGGGCAACATATATCCTTCTTTTTCAATATCAATTTTCTTCGAATGAGAAATTGAAACACGTATCTTTTTAAGAGATAAATGAGTAGCTGGTCGAGTTGCGACAAGAATTGGCCTGGGCTTTGCCTTTTTCAATATTAGTCTCCAAAGAATCGAGAACTAATAGATTTTTTGGTTTGCCCGGATTTTAGAGGTTAGAACATGATTCTTCTGTTCTTTTAATCCCGACACAACTCTCATCAATTTTTCTAGCTCACAATGTAACACCCCAATCCACATATTGCATATTACACATATTTCATATATCTAATACATATTTTCCCCACATAGGTCCATGATACAAGAGTTTGGAATATAAAATACACAACCCAAAAATTCCAAAAGTACATAATCTTGTATCCTAGCATCTAAGCTTCCAAAATAGCTAAGCATATAGGAAAGTAATTCACATAACACGCTTTCTCTTATTATCGTTACCTGCACACATAATTTGAAAACACAAAAATGAGGGTTAGACATGAATGTCTAGTGAGGTTCCCTTTTATGTAATGCAGGGTGAAGATCACCAAAACATTTATTTCAAATCATTCAACATATGAAGCAAAATTAAAAATGTACTGCTTCGGTCCATCGGACCTCTGGTCTCAAACAACACTTAGAAAACATTTCAAAATCTAAGCCCAAAGCCTCTCTGGTCTCTCTTCCAGAGCTTCTGCTCTTCATGACCAAAGCCGCTAGTTTCACACCATACTTAGAATAATTTTCAATACAGGACCAGAGCTCCACTGGTCTATCTTCCAGAGCTTCTGGTCTTCATGACCAGAGCCTCTGGTTGTACTAACCAGCACCTTTGACTCATATAATTTGTCAAAAACGATCTTTAGATAAACCTTCAATCAATAAGAAAGCCTTTTTCACAGAACGAGCAATTATAAAAAGTTCAAGTTCGACCAGAGCCTCTGGTTGTACTAACCAAAGCTTCTGGTTCCAAAAATATGACCAACCAGAGCCCCTCTAGTTCAATGTATAAGTCAACAAGAGCTTCTCTGGTCTGTTTTTCATAAAAAGACTAAGTATAAAAACTCTTTCGAAAAACCATTTCAAAACAATGAATCAAATCACTAAGCTTTCTTCTCAAGATATAAAGCTTATTTTTCCAAACCTATAAATCTTATAAGAGATTTTTCATAAATAACTAGCATCCTCTGGTTCCATTATGAAAGTCAATCAGAGCTTCTCTGGTCCTTGCAAGGTATAACCAGAGCTCCTCTATTCCCTCATAATCAATGCTTTTACCCAAAGCATTATTACTCAATTATATTATCTCCAATACCATCACATCATTACCATCATTTGTACTAAAGACAACATCTCTAAATCCTCAACTCACCAAGAAGTGAGAACTCTAATATGTTGTTACTCTAATAGTTATCATGGTAAGAGTTAGGTGATGCCTATACCGTCCCACCTTATACCCTCCAGATTATCTCCTTTACATGATGTTCCACCCTTATATCCTCCTGCTCATTAATATGAAGTAGTTCATCCAAAGATAGACCTCAGTTACCTGTCAAAGTGAACCTGTTCATAATCCTCAAACCAAATCATGGTTCCAACATAGGTTTATACTCAAAACCTTTTATTCTCAAGAACAATCTGTTCTCCTCAAAACAGTTGAAAACTCTGTTTTTCCATAAACTCTTTCAAACTGTTTTAAAACCCAGATACTGTTTAATTCTTTTCAAAACAGTTCCAAAAACAAATTCAAACAGCAACTTCTCAAGGCTGTTGAAGAACACAACTCTGTCTGATGTTTATCAAAATCAAATTCCAAGATAACAACATCTTAAAACTGTTAAAAACAGTTTATCATCTTAACTTCAAAACCAATATCAAACTCAACAGTTGATACGCAAATATATGAGGAAACTAGTTCCAAAACCACTCATGGTTTATAATCAGCGGTAGTTTAAAACTCATAGTTATACTCAACAGTAGTTTAAAACTCACAGTTATACTCAACAGTAGTTTAAAACTCACAGTTATACTCAACAGTAGTTTAAAACTCACCTTCTCAAACAGATTTCTTGAAGATAAACACACAACAAAAGCTTATTCTTAGCACAGATTCTTCAAGAACACCTTTCACCACCACAAGCTTTCTTTCTCTTTTGAACAGACTTCAATTTGAAATGATAAGATAAAATCTTATCTTTTTACTTCTTTAAATACTCTCACCAAGGCGGTGAAGATTATTTTAGTTATAAAAACTTAAAGGCGGTGAAAGCTTCCTCCAATAGAAATAATCTTGGGCAGTGGATTTTACATTATAAAATTCATGATATCTTAACCATGAAGATACAATGATTTCACCTGAATAATTAAACTCAATAAACACCACCTCATGCATGCTTCACACTACATGCATACACGTATGAATTATGTATGTCATGCTATCTTTTCACAATATGCATGGTATCATGTTCATATTTCACATAAATGCTTCATGCATTTCTACATAAATATGCACATTTCACATAATCCAAATAATAAACATGTATAATTTACCTCAACCCAGGTTGTCTTAGACCCGGTTATAACACACAACAACTACCCTTCTCCTTTTCATTTTAAGCTATGTAAACAAACCCATTTTGAGTTTAAGGTCACTCAGATATAGATGTCCTCATGGGTAGGTATGTCGGTTCTGACATTCCATTGAGGTATTTTTGTGAAGCACTCAGTCCCTCCTAAAAATTAATAGTTTAAGCTCAAATGAGCACAAACAATTGATCAAAATAATATTGCAAATAAGCTCAAATGATCAGATAAAAATTGATCAAGATATGTAGCTTTTAAGAACAATCAATCAAGCAGTGATGTATCAAACAAATTATTCAACGTATGTGGGAGAAATGAATGAAGATTTGTAAGTACAAGTTTACAGATTCTGATAACAAAAGAATAATGAAGTATGTATCAATCAAAGTAAAAAATATCAAAAAACAATTTTGATTACAAACGAGTGTATTATAACCGAAAATGATTTTCATATAAGAGACRTGATAATAACGGTTTGAAGAATAGCTGAAACAAGTATTGGAATCATGTATGATGAGAAATTACGCAAGTAAAATCTCAAGAAATACCTGCTTAAAAAATGTACTCGTTTCAGAAATCAATTCAATTTCTAGAAACATTTATTAAAAAATTTCCAGAGTCTCCCCCTAAATAATAGATTAAGTAGTATTTCATTTCATCTCAAAAAGAAAAAATTAAAAACATTTTGGCTCGGGTCCTGAACTGTGTTGTTTAGAAGCCATAATCATTTCAGCGCGGGTCCTGAACTGTTGTATTCAGAAACCATTTTTAGACAGATTACAAACCCCCCCTGCATTTGTGTATCATAGATATGATTTTTTGATCAGCACAATAATGACACCTGCAAAATCAAATCAAACAGATTTTGGTAACCAGACGAAATTGGGTTCTTCTTTGTTAGTATCAGGTTGGGGTATGTTGTAACTGCCAAACCTTCTATTTCTGTTGGATGTACTCTTTTTAGCACTCTTAACAGGTTGATCAGATACATAATAAGATCCATACCAGTTGTTATCATACCTGTTCAAATTGTTCCAGCTTTTTGATAGCTGTTGTCTCCATACCACCTGTTGTACCTTTTCTTGTTGACAAAATCAGTGGTTCTGCATGTTGAGCACATGATTCTTCTCTTTCTAATTAGTGGCTCTCACAATACAAGGAAGAACATGGTTAGTAATAACAGATTTATGAGACAAAACAGAATCAGCTTTATTAACCTAAACATTTTTAACTTTTGAATGATAATTGGGTAATCCAATGACATGCCCTTGATAATATTGATTTGAAGAACGAGAATATTTCTTAGAAACAGTTGATTTAGGGCTGCTTGAATAACTGTTAGATTTTATGCTAGAATAGTCATAAAAGCTAGTTTTACACTGAGATGGAGAACCAGTTGAGCTTTTAGCACATGAAAAGTCGTTTACTTTCTTTAATAACTGGTCTCTTTCATCAACAACTAAATTGTACTTCTTTTTAAGTTTAGTTCTCATGTTCAGTTCAGTTTCAAGGTCTGTCTTTAGATCAGACAATTTCTTTGAAGTATCCATAAGTTTACCTTCTAACTCCTTCTTCAGCTTTTCAAACATTTTCCTTTCCTTCTCAAACTTCTTTCTTTCTTCATATGAACTTCCCTTATCATTATCAGAAGCAATGTCGAGCCATTTTTTCCTTCTTTGCAAGCTCCTTGGTAATTGATGCATATTTCTTAGTAGTGTTTCTCTTTTCAAGTGCAAACAGTTTCTTTACATCATCTAGTCCTTTCTGCTTTTGTTCAGCACTATTTGTTATAACCAGGTTTGAGACAACCTGAGTTGAGGTAATTTATACATGTTTATTATCTGGATTACGTGAAATATGCATATCTAAGTAGAAATGCATGAACTATATATGTGAAATGTGAACATGATATTGTGCATGCATATATGTGAAAAGATGGCATGATATGTATGTAATTTATACATATATGCATGTGGTGTGAAACATACATGAGGTGGTGCATTTTGTGATCAGATATTCGGATGGAAACATTATTCTATTGGCTAAAGCTTTCACCGTCTATGAGTTTTATAATTAAAATAATCTTCACCGCCTTGGTGGGAGTATTTAAAGAAATAAAAAGATAAGATTTTACCTTATCATTTCATTTGAAGAAAAACCTGTTGAACGAGAAAAAGAGTATTGTGACGGTGAGAAGTGTTCTTGAAGAAATCTTTTGTTCAAAGCTGTTTGAAGAGCTTGTGTTTTGCTGTGTTTTAAATCTGCAAAATTTGTGATTGCTAAGGTGAGTTTTTTTTAAACTACCGTTAATTATAAACTGTGAGTTTTATAATTACTGTTGATTTTACACTGTGAGTTTTTGATGACTAGAATCTTTATATATTTTATTATATAAACTGCTGGGTTTTGATATTGGTTTTGAAGAAAAGATGGTAAAACTATTTTGATAGTGTAAAGGTGTTATTCTTATATATTTGTGTATTAAAAACCCGTTTTAGGAAAGATAAAGAAGAGGTTGCTTCTTTAAAATAATTTTGAAATGATATCATATTGAAAGGATACAAAAGGATTTGAGTTTGGAAATATTATTGCAAGAACTAGTTATTCTTGAATATTCAGAGTTTTGATGATAAAACTGTTCGTTGAAGACTATAGAGAATATTCTTTTGAGACGATTGTGATTTTGATCTGTCTTCATTTGGAATTAATCTATAGATTTTATGGATAAAACTATGAATGAGGATTCGATAAGATGGTTGTGACTGCGGTCCTTCATCCGAACTAGTTCATAGATTTTGAAGAAGAAATAAGGGTGGCATATCAAGGAGCGGTGTCTTTTGGAATAAGGGTGGCATATCAAGGAAAGGTGTCTTTTGGAATAAGGGTGGCATATCAAGGAGAGGGGTCTTTTGGAATAAGGGTGGCATATCAAGGAGAGGTGTACCTTTGGATATAAGGGTGGCAATTCTGTGTGAATATTATAGCTCTTACTATTATGTCTTTTAAGATTACAATAGATTTGARTCCTTACTTCTTTGTGATTTGAGAACTCAAAGATATTGTTCTTATTAGAAATAATAGTATTGATGTTAATGAGAAGGGACTTGGCCTATGGCCATTGTTATTGGTTAAAAGTGTTTTGGAACAGAATGGTCATTTTTATGAAGAATCAGAGGGGCTCTGGTTGTTCCTTGTAAGGAACTAGAGGGGCTCTGGTTGGTCCTCATTATTGGACCAGAGGATTCTGGTTATTGATTTGGAGGATGAGCAAGTTTTTACTAAATGTATTAATTAGATTAGAGGTTTTGTATCTATTGATAAGAGCTTTCATGTCAAAATCATATTTTTAGATGTTTTAAAAAAAGAATTTTATACTAAGAATCTTTTTATGAAAAACAGACCAGAGAGGCTTTGGTTGGCTTACACGTTGAACTAGAGAGGCTCTGTTTGATCATGTCTTTTCAACCAGAAACTCTAGTTAGTACAACCAGAGGCTTTGGTCGAGGAACCAGAAGCTCTGGAAAAGAGACCAGAGGGGCTATGGTCCTTGTTATTGAAATATATTCCAAGTGTGGTGTGGAACCAGAGGTTCGATGGACCAAAACATAATCTGATTTTATTCTGCATGTTGTGAAATGATTATTTGATAAATGTTTTGGTGATCTTCACCCTACATTACATAAAAGGGAACCTCA
>NW_020201531.1:32586-53000 GCF_001531365.2 Cynara cardunculus var. scolymus
TGTTTTGGAAGCATAGATGCTAGGATATAAGAGCATGTACTTTTGAAATTTTTGGGTTGTGTATTTTACATTATAGACTCTTGTATCAAGGACCTGTATGGGGGGAAACATGTATTTTATATATGAAATATGTGTTATATGCAATGTATGGATTTGGGGTGTTACACTATTAAGCAATTCTAAATTCTTGCTCAGACATTCTTCTTTAAGCTCTTTCTTTTCTTTATCATCCTTGGCTCGTTACGGGATATTAAGTTGTTCAAAATCAGAAATTTGCTTTAAAAGCATTTTGGGATTTAGCTCCAACGAGTTAATCTTGTTCTCAAAAGATATTCGTTCAGTACCAAATCTTTTCTCAACTTCAATAATCATTTTCTTTTTTTTTTCTCCAAAACTTTCCCCTCAGCAATCAAACTCTTTTCAGCTTCCAAAACCTTTTCTTTCTCTTGTTCTAGTAATTTCTTTACAACAATTAATTCACTCTCACATTCATGAAGTTTCTCTGTGAAATCTTCAGTCTCTTTAATTTTCTTTTCTAGAGAGTTCCTCTCAGCATGCAGTTCAGACTCAACTTTACTAAGTTTATTGACTAAATCTTGTTTTATGTTTGAACTTCTTATTTCATCATCTAACTCTTTCCTTTCAGCATCCAAAGTTTTCTCAAGTTTACTAATCCTATGCATGAAAACATTTTCAATATGTTCTATAGCTTCTTTATGATCCCTTCGTAAACGGTTAACAAGTTCCTCATTTGCATGATTTTCATAAAACATATTTACATATTTCTCTTTATATCCAATTCACAAAGCTTTTCATCACTCAATTCCCTCTTTTCAGCTTCATGTAATTTCGCAGCTAGTTCCTCAATCTGTTTGTTCAGTCTTACACTTTCCTATGAATCAGAAGCATTATTCATGAATTCATCCAGTTTTTCTTGCAAAACCTTCAACTTTTCCTCGTTTCTTTCATTACAATTAGTTAAACGTATAGTCCAAGACCTGTTCTTGTTATGCTCTAAAATCAGTTTATCATATTTCTCTTTAAGTTCCTTGTAATCTTTATCGTAAAATGCTGCCGTTTAAAAATTTATAGATTGATCAGAAAATAGAATCTATGCAGTATATGAAACCAAACAAAGAAATCACTTCTTGAAATCACTCAAATAAAAAATTCACTTAGACCAAAAATCAGTCTGCAAAATTTCTCAGAAAAACCAAAAAACTGATCATATTTGAAAAAATCAGTGAAAATGATCAAAAACAGTAAAACAGTCAAAAACTGTTAAAACTGTTCAAAACAATTAAAATCGCTCATATCTCAAATTTTTCGATGAAAATCAGATAAAAATATCAAATTTAGAAAAAAACAGATCAAAAATGAAAGAATATGAAATCTGGACAAAATGGTTTTGAAAATGTCAAATTAAACTCAAAAATCGGATAAAGTGATGAAAGGTGAGGCTCAAATCCAGATAGCTTGAAAATTGTCTAAGTATTTTAGCCGAGGATGGTATCCGGGTAAGTCTTTGTAATCGCGACTAAGTCCTAAGCTCGGATATGCTTTTGTCCGAGGAAGGCTGGCTTCATCAGATGGCTGTTGATCGAGGATGACTTAATCCGCTCAAGCCTATGAGCGAGGAACAACAAATCTGGATGCAGTATTGTGCGAGGAAGTTTAAGTCGTTGGCCGAGGAAGCAAATCCGGACACCTTGTTGTCCGAGGAAGGGAATGAGGAAGGCTGCTCGCGACCAAGTCTTTTGGCCGAGGATGCACTATCCGGGTGAGCGGTTACCGAGAACACCTTGACCTCGGCTGTACTTGTCTTCGAGGAAGGCTACGAGTAAACCAAATCCAGCTAAGGCAGTGACCGGAGATTCTTAATCCGGATGCGACAAAAATGACTAAGTCCTTGAGCGAGTATGGCCTAATACGGTCAAGCTGTTACCGAGGAAGCACAAATCCGGGTAGAATGGTGTGGATGAAGCACCTAATACGGATAAAAGGCTGAGCGATTCTGACACTGAATTTTGGCTAAGTCATGAAGTTGGCCATCTTGTTGAGCGATATATTTCATGAATCCAGATACCTTGAAGTGTAAAATGGCTAAGACAAGAATCCGATTAAAGACTAAAATTGATCAAAAACATAAAAGTGTTAACTTTTTCATCAAAATATGGATCAAAATCAGATTTTTCATGAAATTTTTAAGAACACCAAAACTTTTCAAAAATCACAAATCTCAACAGATCTATCAAACGAATGATCAAATCACAAAAAATTGTGAACAACAAAGATTCACAAAACAATTACGCACACAATGATCATGTTTTTAACATCAATTCACGAATATTTGAAAGATTCGAGTAGAAAATATGAAGAAATTTTATGAACACTCAAGAACAAATATGAAGATGAAGATGAACAGATTATGATTTTCCAGAAATTTTTCAAATTTGATGATTTCTTCAAATGATTTCACTACATTCCAGCTCTGATAACAATTGTGTGTCCCACAATATGATCAATCTTCAATAACATTCAAGAATCCATAGCAATCTTCATATGAACAAATAAGAACGCTTAGAGAGGAAAAGTCAAATAGTCAACTATGTATATATTCCTCTCAAGTATACGGATTACAACAATTAACCTCTTACACTATCTCACTACAAGACAAAACCTATTTATAGGTCAAACAATAAAAGCACTAGTCAAAGTCAAACATGACTTACAAAGTCAAACTCTCTAAAAATACAATTATAAACTTTCAAGACGAATTCAATTTAACTCTAAAATTCAATCCCAATAGTAGGAGATGAAATGTAACACCCCACATCTCACAATGCATATTACACATAAATCATTCAAAGAAATACATGTATTACCCCACTAAGGTCCATAGTACAAGAAACTAAGATACAAAATACACAACTCAAAAATTGCAAAATTACAAGTTCTTGTAGTATATAACATTTAACTTCAAAAAATTTCCATAAGCTGGTCTTCAAATAGTTATGCACATAGGGAAACAAATTATATTTTCCCTTTTCCTTTACTATTATTGTAATCAGTTGTTCCTGTAATACATATTTAAAACAAAATGAGGGTTAGACCTAAAGGTCTACTGAGATCCCTTTTTCCATGTCATTGCAGGGTGAAGATCTGCAAACATAATTAAAATCAACTTCTCATATAATGCGAACATAATTTCATCATTTTCAATAACCAGCATACCTCTGGTTGTTAAACCAGACTCAGAAAGATTTTCATCATATACAGGACCAGAGCCCCTCTGGTTCCTCTAACCAGAGCTTCTAGTTCTACTAACAAGAGCTCTTCTCAAGTTCAACTTTCATATAACTACCAAATCAAGAACAAAGGATGAATGAAATGGTTTTCCAAGTGTAAAAAGTGTAATTGAAAAGGTTATATATGACCAGAGCTTTTGGTTGTACTAACCAGAGCCTCTGGCTCAAAACCACGACCAACCAGAGCCCCTTTGGTTCAATTGTGAAGACCAACCAGAGCTTCTCTGGTTTGTCCTTCTTTGTTAAAGACATTTTGTATAAACTATGCTTTTGACAAAATGTTTGATTTATGAGGAACCAGAGAGGCTCTAGTTGTTCTTGAAAAGGAACCAGATGGCTCTGGTTGTTCCTCACAATAGAACCAGAGGGTTCTGGATGATGGTTTGATCATGATACAAGTCTTACAAATCTTTTACTTAAAACCAGAGGCTCTGTATCTAATATATAGTAGCTCTGTGCCAAAAAATTGTGTTTTAAAGTGTTCTTAAGATTTCTACTTTTATTTCAAATTAGAAAACTTTTGATATAGAGGACAAACCAGAGGGTCTCTAGTTGGTCTTCACGTTGAACCATAAGAGCTCTGGTTGGTCATGAGTTTTGAGCCAGAGGCTCTGGGTTAGTAGAACCAGAAGCTCTTGTCATACAAGAGCATTTTATTTCACACTTTCTTACTTGGGAAGCTATTTTATCCATCCTTGATATTTGACTTTGTATATTTATGAAGATTAACTTGAGAGTAATTCTGGTTGGTATAACTAGAAGCTCTTGTTAGAGGAACTAGAGGGGCTCTGGTCTTACTATTTGATAAAAATCTTTTAAGTCTCGTCTTTAGAATCAGAAGGTCGATGGACTAAACGAAATATGGATTTATGTTTTCATTATGCGACAAGTTGATTTTAAATAACCTTTGGTGATCTTCACCCTACAACTACATGGAAAAAGGGATCTCACTAGACCTTCAGGTCTAACCCTCATTTTGTGTTTCAAATATGAAATAAATCCATCAGTTCCAGTCATAAGCAATAAAGAAGGAGATATTAAGATATTTTTTACTTGCAAGCCACCAACCTTTTCTGGAGAAAGAGATCCAGTCAAAGCCATGTGCTTGATCAAGGAGATAGAAAATGTGTTCAATACTATCAGATGTGCAGAGACAAATAAAGTCAGATTTGTTGTCTTTGTGTTAAAATCCAATGCCTTGTTCTAGTGGGAAGTGGAATCATTAGCCATAACAGACATCTTGCAAACATTGTCATGGACAAAATTTGTTAATAGATTCAAAGAGCAATTTTGTCCTAAAGCCGCCATAAGACAGATGGAAGAAGACTTCTTAAAGATTGAGCAAGGCACCAGAACTATTCGAGAATATACAGAAAAGTTCATTGAATACTCACGACTTGCCGAACATTATATCTCATCAAAATCAAGAAAGGTGAAGAGATACATTTGGGGATTGAAGCCATCCATTCGAGAGTTTGTGATAGCCATGAATCCGGCTACGTTCTCTTTAACAGTTGATGTAGCAGAAGTAATAGAGAGAAATAAGAACATGCAAGAAGAAGGAAAAACGATTGAGAAAATAAAATGGGAAGGACCATCGACAGGATACCGAGGGCCAAAGTCTGTAAAATATGGCAACCGACCTGTTCAAAGGGTTAGTGAAAAAGCTTGTCCTCGATGTCATCAAATTCATCAAGGTGATTGCAAATTAGACCCAAAAAAATGTTATCAATGTGGTGAGGCAGGCCACTTGTCAAGAAATTTCCCGATGACTAAAAGATGTTCTACTTGTAATTCTCCGGATCATCTTCGACCAAACTGCCCTCAATTTAAAGCTCCACAACTGACCATGGGAAGCAATATCTCAAGTGCCCGTGGAAGACCAAGTACAGGTAGAGAAGGACCATGAGGGCGCAGGGTCGATCTTTTCAGATGACTAAACGTGAAGCTGAAACAACACCAGATGTAGTGACAGGTACATTCCTCATGAATTCTCTATATGCTAAAGTGTTGTTTGACTTGGGTGCAAACTTTTCGTTTGTATCACCATCCTTTGCCCTATGTGCTTGCATGAAATATGTGCCACTTGACGATAAATTAGTAGTTGAGACTGCTAATGGTCAAGTATCTATGGATTATGTGTTGAAAAACTTTGCTATTATAATTGAGGGGTGTGAGCTACCAATCAGACTATTTCCCATGAGGATGAAAGAGTTTGATATAGTAGTAGGAATGGATTGGTTAGCAAAAATTCAGGCCAACATTATTTGTGATAAAAAGTTGATCAGAATTACCTTACCAAATAAATGGTTAGTCGTTATTTATGGTGATCATCAGGATCATCATACCAGTCTATTATCTGTGTTGAAAGCCCGAAAGTGTATTCAGAAGAAATGTCAGGGGTATTTGGCCTATGCACTCGATATAAAGAAAGAAAAAGGGAAGCAAGTATCGATCCCAATTGTTAGTGAATGTCCTAAAGTATTTCCAGAGGATTTATCCAGTTTACCACCAGACAGAGTTGTTGAATTTGAGATTGATCTGATACCCTGAGCAGCAACAGTAGCCAAAGCGCCATATCGATTAGCTCCATCATAACAAAAGGAATTGGTTACTCAGTTAAAGGATTTGCTTGATAAGGGATTCATTAGACCCAGTATTTCACCGTGGGGAGCTCCAGTACTTATTGTGTAAAAGAAAGACGGTTATATGCGGATGTGTATTGATTATCTGGAACTGAAGAAACTAACAATAAAAACAAAATATCTTTTGCCAAGGATTGATGACTTATTCGATCAACTGGTGGGAGCTACCTACATCTCAAAGATTATCTTAAGAACAGGATACCATCAGCTCAAATTTAAAAAAAAGAGGATATTGCCAAAACTACCTTCCGAACTAGGTATGGACACAATGAATTCTTAGTTATGCCATTCGGCTTAACTAATGCTCCTGCAGCCTTTATGGACTTAATGAATCGGGTATGTAGAGAATATCTTGATAAATTTGTTATTGTGTTTATTGATGATATTCTCATACACTCTAAAACCAAAGAAGAGCATGCAGAACACCTCCGTTGATACTTGAGCTCTTGAAAAGAGAAAAGTTGTATGCAAAGCTGTCAAAGTGTGAATTTTGGTTAAGAGAGGTTCAACTCCTTGGGCATGTTATATCAAAGGCAGGGGTAAAAATGGATCCAGTAAAGATTGAAGCAGTCAAAAAATGAGAGGCACTAAAGACTCCTTCTGAAGTCCGAAGCTTTTTGGGATTGGCAGGCTACTACCGTAAATTTATTCAGGATTTTTCCAAAATGGCCATGCCATTGACCAAATTAACTCGGAAGAATATCAAATTTCAGTGGGAGGAAGAACAGCAAAAAGCTTTCCAGTTACTGAAAGATCATCTTTGCAGTGCCCCGATATTGTCTTTACCAGATGGAACAGAAGACTTTGTGGTATACAGCGATGTTTCAAAGCTAGGTTTGGGTTGTGTTTTGATGCAAAGAGGAAAAGTGATATCATATGCATCCAAGCAACTGAAGGACCATGAAAAGCAATATCCGACTCATGATATGGAATTGGCAGCAGTGGTATTTGCCTTGAAGATATGAAGACCTTATCTTTTGGGAACTAAATGCCAGATTTATACCGATCACAAGAGCTTACAACATTTGTTCAATCAGAAAGAATTGAATATGCGACACCATCGATGGATTGAATTAGTTAATGATTATGATTGTGAAATCCTCTGTCACCCGGAAAAAGCCAACATGGTAGCTGACGCTTTAAGTAGAAAAAAAAGAAGTGGAACAATCAAAGCCATGGCGATGAGAATAAACCTAACTCCCGATCTTCATCACGAAATTTTGAAATGTCAGAAAGAGGCTGTTAAAAAGGATCACATAAAGTTAGAAAGATTGGGTAAAATGATTTCCACCCTGGAACTAAATAATGAAGGAATTTTATGCTTCCTAGGACGGATTTGGGTACCATGCTATTGGAATACGCGGGATTCCATTCTAAATGAAAGTCACAAGTCCCGCTATTCTATTCATCCAGGAACCAATAAAATGCACAAAGATTTGAAACCTTTCTATTGGTGGCTAGGATTAAAGAATGACATAGCAAAATACGTAGAACGATGCTTAACCTGTCTGCAAGTTAAGAACGAGCATCAGAGACCTTATAGAAATCTGCAATCTTTGGAGATTCCAGTATGGAAATGGGATCACATTACAATGGACTTTGTCATGAAATTACCACGAACCCCTAAAGGATATGATGCAATCTGGATAATAGTGGATCGTCTATCTAAGTCTGCACATTTCCTACCAATAAAAGAAACCTATTCCTTAGAGAGGTTGGCACAGATCTATATCAAGCAAATTGTGACCATACACGGTGTTCCACTACCCATCATTTCTGACCGAGATAGCCTTTTCACTTTGAAATTCTAGGAAAGTTTGCAAAGAGCTTTGGGGTCTCAAATTCGACTAAGTACAACTATCATCCTCAAACAGACGGGCAAAGCGAGAGAACCATCCAGACTCTCGAAGACATGTTGAGAACATGTGTTATTGATCTCGGGGGATCATGGGAGGATCATTTGCCATTGATAGAGTTTTCTTATAGTAATAGCTATCACACCAGCATCCAAGCGACACCGTATGAGGTTCTGTATGAACGTAAATGCCAAACACTGTTATGTTGGAATGAGGTAGGTGAAAGATAATTGACAGGTCCCGAGATTGTGCAAGTAACTTCTGAAAAGATTGAACAAATTCGTGCAAGAATTAAAACAACACAGGACCGCCAGAAAAGCAATACCGATAAGCAACGAAAACCGATTGAATTCTACGTGGGTGACTTTGTAATGTTAAAAGTATCTCCGAGGTATGTTAGGTCATTCAAGATTTGCAAACACATTGGGTCAGTAGCTTATCAATTAGAACTACAAGACTAACTTAGTCTAATTCACAACACTTTACATGTGTCAAATATGCGGAAGTGTTTGGCCAATTCAAGTCTAGCAGTACCGCTTCTAGAGATTAAACTGGACAGTAAATTGAATTTCATAGAAACACCAGAAGTTGTGACTGACCAAAAAATTAGGGTGTTGAGACAAGGAAATCAGTTTGGTATAGGTATAGTGGCATTATCACAAGGGTTCAGAAGTGACATGGGAATTAGAATCTGAAATGAAAACCCACTACCCTTGGCTATTTGATTAAATGAATTCCGGGATGGAATTCTATTGAGGGGGAGATAATGTGATAACCTAGATTTCAGACAGTATTGGTTGAGGTAACCTTTATGTGGTTATTTTGTGAAATACGTGATGACTTGCATATTATTTAAATAAATGCATGGATCGTATATGTATGTGTGAGAATGTGATATTGTGCATACATGAGAACGTGATAAGGTGTGTGTGAGCACGTAGGGTGAAATGCATACTTGGGTTAGTATTATTATATTATGAAAATAGAAAACCTTAGTGGTTAAGAAAAGGGAATTTAATAATAATGAGTCTCCACCGCCTAAGAGTTTTATATTAATAAACCACACTCACCGTCTTTGTTAAGACATATATAAAGAAGATAAAGATAAAACTTTATCTTATCTTACTTTTTGAGAGATCTT
The DNA here is from genome assembly GCF_001531365.2 of Cynara cardunculus var. scolymus. Classification (NCBI taxonomy): domain Eukaryota; kingdom Viridiplantae; phylum Streptophyta; class Magnoliopsida; order Asterales; family Asteraceae; genus Cynara; species Cynara cardunculus. The sequence continues at coordinate 41,537 of NW_020201531.1, forward strand.
TGTGAGAAAGAAAAAGTGTGTAAGTCTGGTAGTGAAGGTTTTCTTGAAAGGAAATTCTGCATATAAGTAATTTGGAGAATCTGTGAATAATAGAAGAAGCTGCTGTGTGATTTAAATCTTCAAATATGTGCATATTAAGGTGAGTTTTTGATACTAACAATTTTAAAAAATGTTATTTTAAATATGTGGTTTTAATGATTGATTTTGAAAGAAGAATGGTAAAAACTGTTTCAAACAGTTAAAGTTGAGTTTTATGAAGCTGGTTGTGGAAACTATTTTGGAAAACAAAGAAGATTTCGCTTCTTTAAAATAGTTGTGGATGATATTCTATTTTAACGATTTAAGGAGATTTTGAAGTTTGGAAATGATATTGAAAGAACTGTTGGTTCTTGAATTTTAAAGTTTTGAGATAAAACTGTTTGAAACCATTATTGATTAAAACTATAGAGGATATGCTTTCAAGACGGTTGTGACTTCGGTCTGTCTTCGTTTGGAATTATTCTATAGACTTTGATGGATAAAACTATGGAGGATGTTCCTTCAAGACGGTTGTGACTTCTGTCTGTCTTCATTTGGAACTAATCTATAGAATATGTTGAGGAAATAAGGGTGGCATATCAATGAGAGGTATACCTTCCTATCTATTAGATACAGAGCCTCTAGTTTTAAGTAAAAGATTTGTAAGACTTGTATCATGATCAAACGGTCATCCAGAAACCTCTGGTTCTATTGTGAGGATCAACCAGAGTCCTCTGGTTCCTTTCCAAGAACAACCAGAGCCTCCTTGGTTCTTCATAAATCAAACACTTTGTCAAAAACATAGTTTATCCAAAACCATTGGCTATAAGCCAAGTTTTCCCCTTCTCAAATAACATCAATACTATCATTTCTAATAAGAGCAACATTCCTAAGTCCTTAAATCACAAAGAAGTAAGGACTCATAACTATTGCAATCTTAAGAGATATAATTGGAAGAGCTATAATAATAACCACACATACAAATGCCACCCTTATATCCGAAGGTACACCTCTCCTTGATATGCCACCCTTATAACCGAAGGTACAGCTCTCCTTCATATGCCACCCTTATGTCATGGTACAGCTCTCCTTGATATGCCACCCTTATCAAGGAGAAACTTTTAACACCTTTACATGGAGAAACTTTTAACATCATAAAATCACCCACACAAAATTAAATTGGCTTTCGACAATTATTGGCATAGCTTTTCTGGCGGTCCTGAGCTATTTTGATTCTTTCATGGATTTGTTCAATCTTTTTAGAAATTATTTGAACAATTTCGGGACCTGTCAACTGCCTCTCACCCACCTCATTGCAACATAACGGCGTTCGACATTTACATCTATACAAGACCTCATACGGTGCCGCTTGGATACTGGAATGATAGCTTTATTATAAGCAAACTCTATCAATGGCACGTGATCTTCCAATGATCCCCCAAAATCAATAACACATGTTCTCAACATATCTTCGAGAGTCTGGATTGCTTTTTCACTTTGCCTGTCCGTTTGTGGATGGTGTGCTGCGCTTAATGGAATTTCAGACCCTAGAGCTCTTTGCAAAGTTTCCCAAAAATTTGAAGTGAAGCGACTATCTTTGTCAGAGATGATGGATAGTGGAACACCATGGCTGGTTACAGTGTCCTTAATATAAATGTGAGCCAACTTTTCTAAAGAGTAACCTTTTCTAATTGGTAGAAAATGCGCAGATTTAGATAAGCGATCAACAATTACCCAAATTGCATCATACCCTTTTGGAGTTCGGGCTAATTTCAAGAAAAAATCCATCGGAATGTGGTCTCACTTCCATTTAGGAATCTCTAAAGATTGAAGATTTCCATAAGGTCTCTGGTTTTCAATTTTAACTTCCAAACATGTTATGCACTGCCTCCACATACCTCGTTATGTCTTTCTTTAATCTGGGCCACCAATAAAAAGGTTTCAAATTTTTATACATTTTATTGGCTGAATAGACGTTGTCGCATGTTCAACTCTTTCTTGCTGAATAGATGTTGTAAACTTTTATGATCAGTGTAGACCTGACACTTTGTTCCCAGAAGATAATGCCTCCATATTTTCAATGCAAATACCACTGCTGCTAATTCCATATAATGAGTTGTATATTGCTTTTCATGATCCTTCAGTTGTCTGGATGTATATGAAATCACTTTTCCTCTTTGCAATAAAACAAAACCCAAACCTAGTTTTGAGGCATCGCTCTAAACCACAAAATCTTCTAACCCATCTAGTAGAGACATAACCGGAGCACTGCAGAGATGATCTTTCAATAATTGGAAGGCTTTTTGCTGTTCTTCCTCCCACTGAGACTTGACATTCTTCCAAGTCAATTTGGTCAATAGCACAAATCTTTTAGAAAAATATTGAATAAATTACAGTAGTAGCCTGTCAATCCCAAAAAGCTTCGGACTTCAGAAGGGGTCTTTGGTGCATCCCATTTCTCGACTGCCTCTATTTTTGCTGGATTCACTTTTACTCTTGCTTCTGATATAACGTGTCCTAAGAACTGAACCTCTCTTAATCAAAATTCATACTTAGACAACTTTGCATACAACTTTTCTCTTTTTAGAAGCTCGAGTATCAGACGAAGATGTTCTGCGTGCTCTTCTTCAGTTTTAGAGTATATGAGAATATCATTGATAACTATAATAACGAATTTATCAAGATATTCCTTACATACCCGATTCATTAAATCCATAAAGGCTGTGGGCGCATTAGTTAAACCGAACGGCATAAGTAAAAATTCATGATGCCCGTACCTGGTTCGGAAAGCTGTCGTGGAAATGTCTTCTTCTCTGACTTTGAGTTGATGGTACCTTGATCTTCAATCAATTTTTGAGAAATAACTTGCTCCCACCAGAGATGGTCTTTCAATAATTGGAAGGCTTTTTGCTGTTCTTCCTCCCACTGAGACTTGACATTCTTCCGAGTCAATTTGGTCAATGGCACATATCTTTAAGAAAAATATTGAATAAATTTACAGTTGTAGCCTGTCAATCCCAAAAAGCTTCGGACTTCGGAAGGGGTCTTTGGTGCATCCCATTTCTCGACTGCCTCTATTTTTGCTGGATTCACTTTTACCCCTGCTTCTGATATAACGTGTCCTAAGAACTGAACCTCTCTTAATCAGAATTCACACTTAGACAACTTTGCATAAAACTTTTCTCTTTTTAGAAGCTCGAGTATCAGACGAAGATGTTCTGCGTGCTGTTCTTCAGTTTTAGAGTATATGAGAATATGATCGATAAATATAATAACGAATTTATCAAGATTTTTCTTACATACCTGATTCATTAAATCCATAAAGGCTGTGGGCGCATTAGTTAAACCGAACGGCATAAGTAAAAATTCATGATGCCCATACCTGGTTCGGAAAGCTGTCGTGGCAATGTCTTCTTCTCTGACTTTGAGTTGATGGTACCTTGATCTTAAATCAATTTTTGAGAAATAACTTGCTCCCACCAGTTGATCAAACAAGTCATCAATCCTTGGCAAAGAATATTTATTTTTAATCGTTAACTTGTTCAATTCTCGGTAATCTATACACATCCGCATAGATCCGTCTTTCTTTTTAACAAAATGAATTGGAGCACCCCAGGGTGAAGTGCTGGGTCTAATGAATCATTTGTCAAGCAAATCTTTTAACTGAGTAACCAATTCTCTTAATTCTGATGGAGCTAATCGGTATAGCGCTTTAGCTACTAGTGTTGCCCCAGGTATGGGATCAATTCTAAATTCAACAACTCTGTCTAGCGGTAAACCAGATAAGTCTTTGGAAAAACTTCTAAATATTCACTAACAATTGGAATCAATTTTTGCTTCCCCTTTTCTTTCTTTGCGTCGATAGCATATGCCAAATACTCCTGACATTTTTTTAATACACTTTCGGGCTTTTAATACAAATAAAAGACTGGTATGATGACTCTGACGATCACCATAAATAATAATTGACCCTCTGTCTGGTAAGGTAATTTTGATCATTTTCCTATTACAGACAATACTGGCCTGATGTTCTGCCAACAAATCCATGCCTACTACTACATCAAACTCTTTCATTGGCATTGGGAATATTTGAATTGGTAACTCATACCCCTCAATAACAATAGCACATTTATTGAATACACAAGTAATAGATTCTTGACTATTAGCAGTGTCAACTACTAATTCATCATCAAGTTGCACAGAATTCAAGCATGCATATTTTGGCAAATGATGGTGATACAAACGAAAAGTTTGCACCCGAATCAAACAGCACCTTAGCATGTATGGAATTCAGAAGAAAGGTACCTATTACTACGTCAGGTGTAGCCTCTGCCTCATTTTTTGTCATATGGAAGGACCGACCTCGCGGCCCTCCTTGCCCTCCTCTAGACACATTAGGTCTTCCACGAGCACCTAACACATTACTTGGGGAGTTGGTTTGAATATGATTTGGGGAGTTGCAAGTAAAACATCTTCTGTTAGCTGGGTAGCTTCTGAACAAATGACCCACCTCACCATACTTATAACATTTTCTTGGGTCTGATTTGCAGTCACCCTGATGGACCTGTCGACACTGAGCACAAGCTTTTTCACTGACCATCTATTCAACCCTATTATCAAATTTCATTGATTTTGTCCCTCAATAGTTAGATGAAGATCCTTCCCTTTTTCTCTTCTCAACAACCTTACCCTCTGCTTGCCTGTTTTTGCTCCGTTCAATAACTTCCACCGCATCCATAGTTAACGAAAAGGTGGTAAGGTTCATAGCGATCACAAACTCTCGGATTGAAGGCTTTAGAACCCAAATATACCTCTCTACCTTTCTAGATTCTGATGAAATATAGTGCTCAACAAACTAGGAGTACTCAATGAACATTTTAATATATTTCTGAACAGTTCCATTTCCTTGTTCAAACTTTAAAAAATCCTCCTCCATCTGTCTTACGGCTGTCTTGGGACAAAACTGATCTTTGAATCAGTTCACGAATTACGCCCAAGAAAACATTTGCAAGACATTTTTCTGGCTAAAGACTCAACTTCCCACCAGAATAAAGCATTAGACTTCAATACAGAAACGGCAAATCGAACTTTATTTATCTCTGGACAGTTAATAGTGTTAAACATTAATTCGATATCCTTGATCCAGCACATGGACTTAACTAGATCTCTTTCTCCAGAGAAAGTTGATGGTTTGCATGTCAAAAACATCTTTATATCTCCCATTTTGTTGTGAGCAATCAGAACAAAGGGATGTACTTAAACTCTTTATGTCTCAACCCTGGCAGGTATCCCCATAATAGATGTCAAGGTTTCCCTCAACTTTCCCATCTCTTCTACCAGCATATCTCTAGTTATATATTCTGGCTATGGCATCTGCTCTTCATTGACATTCCTAGAGTGAGATTCTTCATGCTCAGGATGAGTCTCAGTCTGACTCCTTCCCTGTGGCTGGGCACGACCTCTATTCCCAGAAGTACTAGTTGGAAGATGGAAAGGAGATTCCTCTCTTTCCTCAGACTATAGGCGTGCAATTCTCACAGATCTCCGTGTTCGACTAGACATCTGCAGATTTCAATGTTAATAATCACGTATTTCACATTCCCAAATATAATGAAGTATCTAAGTCTAGATATATACCTGTAAATTCATAATTACACTAGACAGATGTAATTAAAATTTACTTTACACACTATTCTTTTAACTCATCATATTTATTTCCAATGGTGCTAACTACGTCCAGGACCCCTAACATGCAATGAAATAGTTTAAGTCTAGGCATCATGCTGTGAATACCTAAATCCCTTAAACTCAAGCTCTGATAACACTCCTGTAATACCCCACATCTCACATTGCATATTACAAATAAATCATTCGAAGAAATACAAGAATTATCCCACTAAGGTCCATAGTACAAGAAACTAAGATAAAAAATACACAACTCAAAAATTCCAAAATTACAAGTTCTTGTACTATATAATATTCAACTTCAAAACACATCCATAAGCTGATCTTCGAATAGTTATGCACATAGGGAAACATATAATATTTTCCCTTTTCCTTTACTATCATTGTAATCAGTTGTTTCTGCAATACATATTTAATACAAAATGAAGGTTAGACCTAAAGGTCTAGTGAGATCCCTTTTTCCATGTCATATTAAAATCAACTTCTCATGTAATGAGAACATAATTTCATCATTTGCAATAACCAGCATACCTCTGGTTGTAAAACCAGACTTAGAAAGATTTTCATCAAATACAGGACCAGAGGCCCTCTTGTTCCTCTAACCAGAGCTTCTAGTTCTACTAAACAGAGCTCTTCTCAAGTTCAACTTTCATATAACTACCAAATCAAGTAAAAAGAATGGATGAACTGGTTTTCCAAGTATAAAAAATGTAATTAAAAAGGTTATATATGACTAGAGCTTTTGGTCTGTTAACTACAGCCTCTGGCTCAAAACCACGACCAACCAGAGCCCCTCTGGTTCAACTGTGAAGACCAACCGGATCCCCTCTGGTTTGTCGTTCTTTGTTAAGACATTTTGTATAAGAAATTCTCTTAAGTTAAAATAAGAGCAAGAAGTCTTATGAACACTTTTAAATCACAACCCTTGATATAGAGCTTTGATATAATAGATACAAAGCCTCTAGACTAGGTAAAATATTTGTAAAAGACTTGGAACATATACAAATAGAATCCATAACCCCTATGGTTCTACTTTGAGGAATGACCAGGTCCCTCTGGCTTCTTTCAAGGAACAACCAGAGCCTCTCTGGTTCCTCATAAATCCTACACTTTGTTAAAAGCATAGTTATCCAAAACCTTTAGCCATAAGCCAAGTTTTTCTTTTCTCAATACTTTCATTACTACCATTTCTAATAAGAGCAACATTCCTGAGTTCTTAAATCACAAAGAAGTAAGAACTCAAAACTATTGAAATCTTAAGAGACATAATAGTAAGAGCTATAATAACAATCACACATACAAATGTCACCCTTATATCCAAAGGTACACCTCTTCTTGATATGCCACCATTATATCCGAAGGTACACCTCTCCTGGATATGCCACCCTTATGCTATGGTACACCTCTCCTTGACATGCCACCCTTTTTTCCTCATCAAAATCTATAGATTAATTCCAAACAAGACAAACCAAAGTCACAACCGTCTTGAAGGATCATCCTCTATAGTTTTAACCAATAACAGTTTCCAAAACAGTTTTATCTCAAAACTTGGAAACTCAAGAACCAACAATTACTTAATATCATTTCCAAACTCAAAACCCCTTTAATCCTTAAAAATAGGATATCATCTTCAACTGTTTAAAAGAAGCAGAATCTTTCGTATTTCTCAAAACAGTTTCCAAAACCCAGATTTTATAAAGCTCAAATCAACTGTTAAAAATAATTTACCTTTCTTCATCAAATCATCTATCGAAAATTATATATTTTGAATAACATCATTTAAGGATTTTCATATAAAAAACTCACCTTAATATGCACAGATTTGATGATTAATCACACAAGAACTTCTAATCACATTTATGTAGATTTCTTGCAAGAAGACTTTCATCGCCACACACACACACTTTTCTTTTTCACGAAGATATATTCAAAAAGTGAGATGAGATTAATCTTATCTTTTCTATATATATCTTTAACAAGCCTGTGTGTGTTTTATTATTATAAAACTCATAGGGTGGTGGAGGTTTATTATTTTTAAACCTCACCTATCATGCTTTCACATAATCATATAACAAATAATCATGTATTAATTAACTCGGGTGATAACCAAGACCCAATCATCACATGAAAATAAAGATTTTAGGCTTGAAAATGAGTTTTTATCTAAAGAGAGAACTGATCTTTATACAAAGATTAAACAACTTCAAGACTTGAACTCCAAAAGGGGATAAACAAAACAAACTATGAATTTGTTGACAAGTAATCCAAAGGACACCACATTCTATAATCCTAAAATGGGTCTTCGTTTGAATGAGTATACTCTGTTAGAAAAATGCTCTTGCAGATCTGTTTGACTTTTCAGATATCGGTGTTTTTCAAACTGAGGGAGAATGTTCAAACTTAAAACCCATTGTTGAAAATCTGGTACAAAGGATTTCAATTAAAGAGTGTTTTGTTAAATTTGAGTCCTTTATATCAAAGTCTAAATGAAAAAAAGGAGAAAGAAGAGTTTTGTTCAAATTCTGATTGTATTGATAAAATATCTGAATATGCTGTTCAGACTTGTGAAAGCAGTGATCAAATTAAGTATAATAATGTGACTTTTGATTACTTAGAGTTAAAGCAAAATTATGAGAATATAAGCAATATTATTCTTATAAAGATTATGACACTTCCTTTCAATATGGTAATCATGAAAACAAGTCTGAAACTGTAGAGGAGATTAAATTTGAGGTTACTTGTTCGAACTATAAGTCCTTTAGTTAGAGTTCAGAATAGTGCACTTAGATATTTAACTCCAAAGAAGGTAAGTTTGAATCCAAAGTTCAGATGGAGTCAAATAATCTAAGTAACAACTTTGACCCTTTTATTCAGAGTTGTGACTTAACCAATAAAAAATCTGAATCAACTAAGGCTAACTCTGATCCTATAGTTGAGACTTGTGATTTCAGATACTGTTCAACTTCTACTTCAAGTAACGTTGAGAAGCAAGAGTGAATTAAACTATCTAATTTCATGAACAAGTCTGAATCTATTGGGTTAAAAAATTGTCGTATTCAAGTCCTTGTGCTAAACCTGTTTTATATGTATTAGACCCCATCTTGTAAAAATGTAAGTAAGAAGTCTCTTACTCTAGTCTGTAGGAGTTAGTCTTTTGAAGAGGTTTGGACCAAGAGCTCTTATGCAGAAGACATCAAGAGACAGAGTTCTTACTCAAGAGCTAAGTGTCTCATATACAAAGCCCGTGCTCTATTCCATGGAAGATGAAGCCTAAGCACCAAAAAGGTTAAGTGCTTGATGCAGAGCTTCACTCTAGACACAGAGCCTCTACATAGTACATGTAGAGCCTATGAGTCTCCTACTCCCATGGAATTCGCGCACAGTTCAGACTTTCCCGCAAGACCTCTAACAGAATCTAGAAGGCTTGACTCAGTCCGCTCCATTTTTCAAGTAACATGATGATGAGAACGCAAAATGAGAACTCAGAGTTTCAAGTCAAGATTCTAGGAGATTCTGTTTGAGCTTAGTCGTATATAAGGAGGCATCCTCTTCAGGTTACAAGTACTTGAGAGTGCCGAATTAGACTATAGCAAAATCTTGGGAGAATACAAATTAGATTAAGAGTGTAACTGCTTATTCTTTCGATCTAATAAAAGCTTCTGACTTATTCAAGTTGCTCTTGCATTCATATTTGATCTTGAATAATCGTTACACCTTTGTAGTAACACAGTTTCATGTCACTCATACTCAGTTTATCTGTGCTTTCTGAAATTAAGAGAAATCTGGGTTCCAACAATTGGTATCAGAGCCAGCTAATCAAATCAATTAATTAGTTGATCGATATCCAAAAAGGATACTTCTCTTATTTGGTTTTCGTTTTAAAAGAAAACGTATTTCATTTTGATCTTTGATCAATTTTGTCTTAAAAAATGTTTGCTTTTTGTATTCTCAAAATCTGTCAAAAACTCGACTATTCTCACTTTCTTGTCAAACTCTTTTCAAATCTTTCTAAGAAATGTCTATCAATCGTGAAACTCGATGTATAGTATCGGTTCCCTCACAAAACCTCCTACTCTCATTCGGGAAGAATATCCCTAATGGAAGATTAGGATGATCAATTTTTATGAAAGTCTCGACATTAAATTGTACGAATCTATTTTAAATGGTGCTTTTGTACCTACAACTCTTATCCCTAGAATTCCTGTTGCGGGTGACACAGTTGAAGTACCTGCTAGGCGAGTTCCCAAGCTCCGCAGAGATTGGGACGATGAAGACAGAAGATAGGTGGAGATTGATAAAAAAGCCAAGAGGCTGTTAATCATGGCCCTTCCTAATGATATTTTTCAATCTCTTGATGCTTGCGATTCTGCCAAAGATCTATGGGATCAATTGGCAAACCAGCTTTAAAGAGAGATAAAGATAAAGAAGAACAGACGTGCTTAATGTTTAAATGAGTACAACAGTTTCCAAGATCTCCCAGATGACTCTCTCGAGCAGACTTATTACCATTTCAACACCCTGATCAACAAATGTAGGAAGTGCGATGTGAACAGGACACAAGAGGATAACAACTTGCTCTTCTTGAAGAGGTTGAATGCTGAATGGGGTAACTTGTCCATATCCCTCCAGGCGAATCAAGACCTGGAACAGTGGAGTCTTCATGATGTGTATGGCACCATGCAAGCGTAGGAGCAACAGGTACAGAAGGCCAAGGTCGCTCTAGGTGCACCTATGCTCTTGTCTTTGGCTCCAAAGAGATTGGGTCCAGTCAACCACTCATAGAACAGAGATCGAAGAAGGATAGAAGAATAGGGAAGAAGGCTTTTGTTGTAGAGAGCGATGATGAAGATTGTTAGCTCTGTTATTCATCCCTTGTAAAAGTATAGAAAAAGTATTCTGCAAGTCTTGACAGAAGCTTATCTTCCACAGAAGRCAACAGAGGACTAACGACAGAAGCCTTATATTCGAACAAGTAAAGTATGACAGAACCTCTGATGTCTCTCACAGAGGTTCTGAAAAATGGTCCTCTGTCAATAAGAACAAGCAAGTCAATTATTGCAGAGCCTCTGAGATGGCTCATAGAGGGTCTGCGAATTCGTCTTCTGTGAAGATCCTCTTCCAACTGTTTTTCAAAGGTTGTTAGCTGCATGTGCTTTTCACGTGACTAGGACTTAATCGACTTTATTTGGATGGCTTAGATGATTTCACGCGTCAAGATCTTGTCTGTAAGGTCGTTAGGATCTAGTATAAATAGCGGCTAAGCCCTTTGTAATCAGTGTGCTTCTGAATTGTAATCGTCTTTTTTTTCAATTGAATGAATTGAAAAACCTTTGAAGCAATTCTCCTGCATTCATCTTCTTCATCATCTTAACTGTGTGTTCTTGGTTTATTTTACTTTGTTCTGTTCATATAATTGTTTCCGTTGCACTTTAATCGTCCTAAAGTTCATTCAGAGTAATAGATCAATATCAAAGCTGAATTTACAGGTCCAACATTTGGTATCAAAGCAGGAATTGAATTCTTATTCGATTAATTCTGTTTTTGGTATTAATCTGCATTTTCTAGAACACTAGTTCTCCTTAGATTACCCTGTTTCATTCTATTAAATCTGTTTCATATTGTTCTTATCTTTCTTCTTCTAATTTTGTTGATCTCAGATCTCTCAATAACACTTATAATCTAGTTATGAATAACCAAATTATAGTGATTTTATGAAGAAAGTTAAGAAGACTCAAAAGTAAAATATGAATATTCAAGAACA
>NW_020201531.1:53410-55433 GCF_001531365.2 Cynara cardunculus var. scolymus
TTCATCACTTATTGTTTTTCATTACTTTTTACATTTTGCATTATGGGATCTAACAATCTCCCCATAAGTAATGAAATAACAAAATCTAATCTAATCACATATGAAGAACADACACTAATCTARAAGAAACATCAAATTCCAAATTTTCATTGGATGATGAATTCTGTACAAGACTGGAAGCAAATATACATCAAGGAAAAAATAAACAAAAAATCCATCTCATCAAGGATTAACCGAGTATATCTCTCTGAAGCGTAGGAGTAATCTTCTGTAATTTATGATAGTTCAGATCTCTTGAATGAAATGGTTTCCCACTTCCCTCGGCATGTGGCTTCTGTCCAGTCTGTCTCTAATATTTTTCTGAAACCATTCAAGTGATTCGGTTGAGTACTTGAAGGCTTCAAATATTCTAAAGAACTTTTTCACCCCAAACTCATTCTTTGTAACAAGTCCGAGTTCGGGTTAAGACAAGACAGAGGCAGTGCGTATCTCCTGTAGGCCCTGGAATTCTTCGTTTTGTGGAGCACAGGATAGCCTCTTAATGCCCAGCCTAAAAGCAATCTCAAAATCGCTTTTGGCTCTGTGCTTCACCAGGGACTCCATTGTCTTGACAATAGCTCTGTTTGCCATCCCGAATCTTATCCCATGATCTTGTCGTTGAGCAGTGTAGGCATATAACTCTATCAAGTCATATGGATTGAGATTGATGAGGTCGTTCTCGTTGAAGATGCTGACTTCCCCATGGGCTCTTTCCACTCTGAACTCGATGTAGCATATAGATCTGTTGGCAAATGACTTGATTTTCAAATCAATGACTCTTCTTATACCATCGTTTGAAAAGACAGGTCGAGGATCTTGAGTTGTCTGTCTTACGAAACGATGATGCAGAAGACTCATCGACTCTGGCGATAGGATAAGTGGATTGGTTGACAGACTTTCTTCTCGATCATGGTACATGTATTGATGGATATTCTTCATCATTACTGGTTCCCTGGTTGGCACTTGAGGTCTTCTCCTCATCGACTCCATCTGCTGAATAATCTCGTCCACTAGGCCTATTGGAGGATGYCTTGAGGAAGAGGGAACATCCACTTGCACCATTGGTTGTGTTTGGGTTGGTTGGGTTGTTTCAGGTTCTTGGGTTTCTATTGGTTGTTGAGGTGATGAAAGTTGGGTTATTATAGGTTCTGGTTGTTGGGGTGATGAAGGTTGAGTTGTAGTGGGCTCTTGTTGTATGGGTGAAGAAGGTTGGGTTGTTATGGGCTCTGGTTGTAGAGAGATGATGRAAGRTTRAGTTKTRMRGGGTGTTGGTGAAGGGGTTAAGGGTAGGTTTATATTTGGTGTAGAAGAAAGAGGTTGATGTGTTTGAGGGGTGGTTGGTTGTTCATCGGTTGAGGAACTCAACACAATGGGCTCAGGGGTAGTAGCTAAGGGAACCTGGTTAAGTGGTTCATCATCAGAGGGCGAGACCTCTGGTTCCCTCACTTGGGTTTCTTGGGTGGATGGTTGTTGTGGTGCTGGTTGCTGTGGTGCAGCGGATGTTGAAGTGTATGCAGCCGCCGCCTCTTTCTCCCCCTCACGAGGGCCAAGGCCTTGATCCTCGGGGTCTTGGTCATTGTGGCATCTTCTTTTGCTCGGGCGGCTGCTTCAGCAAGAGGCTTGGGACCTCTTCTTCTTCTTTTCCYTCCTGAGGGATGTAAGATACTCCCTCAGGGTTGCCTTTCTTCTGGTCTCCTTCATTGAACGGAGAAGAGATGATGTACGTCGTTGTTCATCGACCATCGTTTGAGTGAGAGCCCTTATTGGATGGATGGCTCGATGAACAAACTTTGCACTTATCTCATTGAAAGAGGAGAGCAGTGCTCTTGACAATGCTTGCATGTCTGCCTTTGTGGCAAACTCGGTGGTGGAGGTGGAGGCTGTAGGTTGTGATGGGATGGTGGAGGTTGAAGTTGGTGGGGGAATAGGGAGGTTGGCGATTAGATCTCTCACCTCTGTAGTGAAGGAAGAGAAGGCTTCATCA
>NW_020201531.1:56203-57611 GCF_001531365.2 Cynara cardunculus var. scolymus
GGACATCCTCTTCCTCTTCCTCAGCTTCAGAGGCTGAGTAAGTGAATCGGATGTGTGTTCCCTTCGATAGATCAAATATCGAGGAAAGGGGTGCACGAATCGAAGATTGCTCTGAACGATCTATAGGATCAATGTCAGAAGCAATGAATGCTTATGTGTGTGTGCGGGGTAGTGGCGAGCCCTAAGGCGAAGGGGCTCTTATCTCTTCATCACCTCTCTGTTGAGAGAGGGGTGATGGTATATGTGCTTCCTCGGCTTGTTCATCTCCAGAGGCCCGAAGAATGGCATCTGGATGGCTGGCTTGGGTTTGGGTGGGACTGGGTCATCCTGTTTCAATACCCCTTTGGCTTTGATCGCCAGGGGTAGTGGATGTGGTTGCCCTTTGGGTAGTGGGTTGGGAAATATGTTGGTGAGGCCGGGGGAAGCACTAGCATCATCATTATCCAATGAAGACGATGTTTGTGCTCCCTCGCTTGGAGGGGGGGACGACTCTAAGTGCTCCGGGGTAGCTGCTGTTGGTTCTTGGGATAGCATGGAGCGTTCATAGGCTTGGCGTATCTCACTTGTCAATGGAATGACAGTGAGCATAGCCCAGGACAGCGGACGGTTTGTTGTGTATCCTTCCTTCGATAGCGTTGGGTGATGTCCTTGCATCTTGTAAACTGAGGTATATGGCTCTGTGGCAGGTAGACCGTGTTGCCTCATTGCATCCCCAATGATGAGAGCAAGGAAGCGGGGGAAGAAAACAACAGACAGCAGCTTTCCTGCGGCTTGAAGTTTACACTTCTTGAGCAAGGCCGCGTGGATCTCGGTGTAGATGAGGAGGGCGTAGTCGAGGTTGAGGTTGAAGAAAAGGCCATACATGATCGTCATGATGTTCATATTGCCTTGGTCGAGAGAGCCTAGCTTGCAGGTGAGTGAACGGTTGAGGATTGAAAAGAACAAGTTCCACATTGATGGGAGGAATTGTCTTTTGAAATCCGAGATATTTCGTATCTCCCTGTTGTAGCCTAGCATCCTTACGAACCTTATAATGTCCTCGAAGAAAGGTGGCTCGTCATAATGGTCAATCTCGAGCTCTCGTCTTGTCGGAATGCACAACACCTTAGATATTTTTGCTCGTGAAATTTTTACCGAGCAAATCATATCGTTTGGTGCGTCGACATCGCCCATTATACCGTGACTGGCTGGGTGAAACTCACAAGTTTGCTAGTATTGTTGAACATATTTTATTGGGACTTTGGGGTTGACGAGTGTGAGAGCAGGAAGAAGGATGCAGTTCTTAAAGAACTCGATTATGATGCCAAACCTGTCGTCGTAGAGGGTGTTTCACAGCTCGATCATATGGTTGTTAGGTTTCATGCAGAGGAAGACGATTGCTCGACTGTCGGCTCCCGTAGATTCGATG
>NW_020201532.1:0-1526 GCF_001531365.2 Cynara cardunculus var. scolymus
AACTCCTTCTCCCTCTCTCTCCCTAAAAACTCAAGAGTCACTTACTCCATCCTTCATCCTCCTTCATCCATTCCAGCCGATTTCTTCATCTATCATCATCATTTTAGCAAGATTTTGAAGATACAACAATCCTCTCATTCATAAACAAGGTTATGCATTCATCTCTTCATTTTTTTCTTGTAGTTTTTGGGAGAAAAACCCACTCTTACGCATTCTTCATCTTCTATTTTCTATGTTTCGAAAATATTGAGTCTTAAGGTGAGATTATACACCAAAAACATGTAAAAATGTTTATTTGATGGTGGTAATCCATGACCCAAACATTAGAACTCAAAAAGATAGGTAGAGTTATGATTTTATGTGAGTTTATTTCTTAAAAACCTTATATTTTGGTGCTGACAGATTATGTGCATGTGCACAAATCGTCCATCTCTTGTAAATGGCTTGTTCAAATGTTATGAGGTTTCTTCTAAAAGTTTATCTATTGAATTGGGGTTGTAATGCAATTGGTCTCACTCAAAAACATTGAGTTTTGACCCCCCAAATGCTCAAAACATTGTATATGTGCATCTGAGAGTTTTTCAGTAGGTAAACCCTACTTTGAACAGCCATAACTCTCTAGATAATCATCCAAAATTGTTGATTTTTCTTCTAGATGTTAGTTTAATGAGTTACCTTTCAAATGCCACCGATTTCATTCAATATTGTGGTGATATGAGGTTTTAATTACTCAAAATAAGATGAACATGCAATCTGTCCGATTCTGACAGATTTGTATATGTGTGTTCCATCGACCTTATCTCTTTCAAAACTAGATGAAAAAGGATGATTCTTCTTTTGAGAGTTAACGTTATGGGTTATCTCCTACATGCAAGTGAAATGACATGAAATTATGGAGTTTTGATCTCCAAGCACCAAAAACACTATAGGTGTGGAAACTATGAAACCACCAGTAGGTAACTCTTACTTTGAATGCTAATATATTTCTACTTACTTGTTCTTACTGTATGATTCTTATTCTAAAACGTTCCTATATCCGTTAGGATTCATTTGAATCCAGTTTCACTCAAAAATATTATGTTTTGAGGCATGAACCAATTTATT
The DNA here is from genome assembly GCF_001531365.2 of Cynara cardunculus var. scolymus. NCBI lineage: Eukaryota > Viridiplantae > Streptophyta > Magnoliopsida > Asterales > Asteraceae > Cynara > Cynara cardunculus. The sequence goes on from NW_020201532.1 coordinate 1,105, forward strand.
TAAGTTAAGTGTGCAATCTGTCAACTAATGACAGATGTGTGCATGTGACTTTAAGGTATCATATCTTCCTCTCAACTCTTCCAAAATGAGTGATTCTTAGTTTAAACGTTTTGTATAAGTGTTAGGTTTTCAATACCGCTTCAATTTCTACAGAAAAACTAGTAGAACTCTTTTAATGAATGTTTTACTAAGATGGTGTAATCTGCCATTTCAGTTGTGATAAGTAGTATTGCACAAATTATTTGAATCATCATCTCATGCCCAAAATACATGAAATTTGGTCACGATGACTATAACTCAGTGCTATAAACCATATAAAAAGATGAGAAATTATCTCATTTTTGAAGTCTCTTTATTTTGATCATCTTTATGTATCTTAAGTTTCTGTCCAGGATCAAGATTTCTGGATTGGTTGAATTTGT
>NW_020201532.1:2786-7159 GCF_001531365.2 Cynara cardunculus var. scolymus
GCGGGGTGTGACAGATTTGGTATCAGAGCCATAGGTTATAGAGAACACCGGTTTTTCTTAAAACCAAGCTATAACCAAATGGTTTCAAAACAAAGTTACTAAGTATAACTAGAGGATGGAAGTCGTGTTATAATACTCAATTTAAACAGAGCCTGATCACCTTTGTTTAACTTAAGTATTGTGATAAAAGATTTCCATCGGTTGTGTTTGAAATAAGGTCAATTCAAAGATTTTATCTTAAACCTGAAAAGCATGATCGTGTGTGTTTGCATGAATCTTGAATATCCATCACCTTAGATTAACTAGAAGCTCTGGTTGTGAAGTGAAGCAAGATATATAGAGCGCTAAGACAACCCGAGGGTCAACTCTGTGTCTAAATACTTTGTAGCTAGATATAGATAAAGGGGTATAGTCTCTATAGCCTCTTTATTCAAAATTCTCACTATGCGTTAGGTAGGAAATTGYCTGGACATAGTGAGAATTGCGTTCTAGTTTTGAATAAGGACCCCTATTCTATATAATTAAAGAGCGTCCAAAAGCTCTGGTTGACTTGATTTCGAGAGCCAGAAGCTCTAGTTAGAAGAACTAGAGGCTCTGGTCTATGAAAGGGAAATATTTTCTAAGTATGAGGAACCAGAGATTAATGGAAGATGATCCATCTGTTCACTATGTATGAGGAACCAGAAGGTTGATGGAAGGTGATTCATCAGTTTGCTGTATGTAAGGAATCTGAAATTGATAGACCAAGAGATCCAATGGACTGTTATGAAGGTTAAGCCAGAGGCCGATGAGCTAAAAGTCAAATGTAGTTCCAAGTATGGGAACCTCAACCAGAGGCTCTAGTCATCAAGAAGTTCTAACTTGTTTTCTACGTTTTTGCTTCTACCATAGGAACTCTCGACTTAACCTTAAGAGTTTTATTGATGATGTGATTAGTAAKTAGGTTTGCCAATGGCCAAGAAATTAGGAACAAAGATATAATAATCGACTGCACTTTAAACTTCACTAGTAGGGATTTTCGTATAGATTAATCCTGACCCAGCTAGGAAGTTTTGACATAATTATGGGCATGGATTGGTTATCCAAGAACTGAGCTGAAATTAGTTGTTCGAGAAGATCGTTCGAATTCTATTACCCGAAGGGGGAATACTCGAAGTACAAGGAGAGAAACCCAGAAGGGGTAATAAAATAGTGACGTGTTTGAAGATGCGAAAGTATTCGAGAAAGGACTGCATTGCCTTTCTAGCTCACGTTATGAATAGGAAAGCTGAAGAAAAACGTGTTCAAGATATCCCTATAATTCGGGAATTGCCCGGAGTATTCCCAGATGAATTGCCTGGAATACCCCCATCAAGACAAGTTGAGTTCCACATAGAACAAATTCCTGGGGCTGCACCCGTGGCAAAAGCACCACATCGATTAGCACCATCTGAGATGAAGGAGCTGTCAGAACAACTTCAGGAATTACTCAATAAAGGATTCATCAGACCCACCTCTTCAGCTTAGGGAGCTCCAATTTGTTTGTCAAAAAGAAGGATGGATTTTTTTTCCGAATGTGTATCGATTATAGAGAACTCAACAAGTTGACTGTTAAGAACCGGTACCCCTTCCCCAGATTGATGACCTATTTGATCAACTTCAAGGAGCTACGTACTTCTCGAAGATTGATCTTAGGTCTAGATATCATCAAATGAGTGTGCGAGAAGAGGATATTCCCAAGACGGCGTTTAGGACTCGATACGGTCATTACGAGTTTCTAGTTATGCCTTTTGGTCTAACAAACGCGCCAGCAGTTTTCATGGATTTAATGAATAGGGTATGTAGGCCATATTTGGATAACTTCGTGATTGTAATCATAGATGAAATTTTGATCTATTTGCAAAACAAGGAGGAGCATGAGCAGCACTTAAAGTTGATACTCGAACTATTAAGGGATCAAAAATTATATGCCAAGTTCTCCAATTGCAAATTTTGGATTCGTGAGGTGCACTTTCTTGGCCACGTGGTGAATGAAAAAGGAATCCAAGTTCATGCAGCTAAGATTCAGGCCATTAAGAAATGGGAAGCCCCGAATACACCAACCGAGATTCGCCAATTTCTTGGATTGGCAGGTTATTACCGGCGACTTATCGAGAATTTTTTTCTAAGATCGTGCAACCACTAACAACTCTAACCCAAAAGGATAAGAAGTTCATTTGGGAAGAGAAACAAGAGGAAGCCTTTCAAACACTCAAACAAAAGTTATGCAACGCACCGATCTTGGCCTTACCAGAGGGAGTAGACAATTTTGTAGTCTATTGTGATGTTTCACATCAAGGGATGGGATGTGTACTGATGCAAAAGGAAAACGTTATCGCATACGCATCAAGACAAATGAAGATTCATGAGAAGAATTATACTACTCATGATTTGGAGTTAGGAGTGGTGGTGTTCGCACTCAAGATCTGGAGACATTATCTCTACGGTACTAAGCGCACTATTTTCACGAATCACAAGAGCCTTCAACATATTCTTGACCAGAAAATGTTGAACATGAGGCAACGGAGATGGGTGGAACCTCTCAACGATTATGACTGTGAAATAAAATATCATCCGGGGAAAGCTAACGTGGTAGCAAACGCCCTAAGTCGAAAAGAAAGAATAAAACCGTCAAGAGTACGAGCCATGGGGTAATAATTCAAACAAATCTAAAAACGTAAATTCGTGAAGCTCAAGAAGAAACGTTGAAAACAGAAAATCTGAAGAACGAGACCCTACATCACTTAGAAAAGGAATTTGAAACCCGAACAGATGGAGTACATTACTTTAGAGATAGAGGTTGGATACCAAAGGACGACAAACTTCGGTCAACAATTTTGGAGGAAGCATATCGCTCAAGATACCCAATCCACCCAGGAACTGATAAGATGTACCAAGAGCTAAAAGAATATTACTGGTGGCCAGGAATGAAGAAGGACGTTGCTTTGTACGTAAGTCGATGCTTAACATGCGTAAGAGTAAAAGCAGAGCATCAGAAACCGTCTGGTCTCCTTCAGCAACCAGAGATTCCCCAATGGAAGTGGGACCAGATAGCAATGGACTTCGTTACTAAGTTACTTAGGACTAGGAAAAGGCATGACTCAATTTGGGTCATAGTGGATCGGCTTACGAAATCTGCCCACTTTTTACCGGTTCGAGAATACTTCAATATGGAAAGGCTTGCACAAATCTACATCAATGAAATAGTTACACGTCATGGTGTGCCTATTTCCATTATTTCGGATAGAGATACACGTCTTACATCACGATTTTGGCAGTCTCTTCAAAAGGCATTGGGTACGCGCTTGGATTATATCACCGCCTATCATTCTCAAACAGATGGACAATCGGAAAGAACAATTCAAACGCTAGAGGATATGTTTCGTGCATGCGCAATAGATTTTGGTGCGAGTTGGGATACCCATCTACCCCTTGTTGAATTCTCTTATAACAACAGCTATCACACTAGCATACAATGTTCACCGTACGAAAGCTCTATACGGACGTAAATGCAGATCGCCGCTTAGCTGGGCAGAGATCAGAGATAGACAGTTGACAACGCCCGATATTATTCATAAAACCACCAACAAGATTTCAATCATCAAGGAGAGGCTCAAGACAGCAAGAGACCGTCAGAAGAGTTATGCGAATAATCGAAGAAAACTGTTAGAATTCCAAGTGGGGGATAAAGTTCTTCTAAAAGTATCACCGTGGAAAGGAGTTGTACGCTTTGGAAAGAAAGGAAAGCTTAGTCCAAGGTTTGTCGGTCCATTGGAAATACTCGAAAGAGTAGGACCAATTGCATACAAGCTCAGCTTACCCCCGAAGCTTAGTACCATTCATGACACGTTTCACGTGTCGAATCTTAAGAAGTGCTTAGCCGACGAGTCTTTAGTTCTACCTCTGGAAGATATTCAAGTTAATGAACGACTATGTTTTATAGAGGAGCCGATCAAAATTCTCGATCGTAAGGTTAAGCAGTTGAGGCACAATCAAATCTCAATTGTAAAAGTTCATTGGACTTCGGGCATGGACTGGAATATACATGGGAAAGAGAAGATTCCCTGAGAAGCAAGTACCCACATCTTTACCTTAACAAGCTTTGACTTGGAGTGAGCAAGTAAATTTCGTGACAAAATTTCTCTAACAAGGGGAGACTGTGACAACCGTCAAATTCGAACTCTCAGATTAGCTCTAATTAAGATTATATTGGTGTGATTAGAGGTAATTTATAATATTAGGAGTTAGTTAGGTTAATTTGGTTGAAAATTTTCAAGAGAATCCAGTAGTTGCTTAGAAAGTCCGGTTCCGACCCGAAATTATCTGAAACGTCCTATACAGTACCAAATGCTCTA
>NW_020201532.1:11009-12654 GCF_001531365.2 Cynara cardunculus var. scolymus
ATTTGAAAAAGATCATCTGTGCTCCGCATGTGAGATGGGAAAACTAAAAAGGGCATCACATAAGACTAAATCAGAGACCTCCTGCACCAAGCCGTTGGATATGCTTCATATAGACCTTTGTGGACCAATATCAACCCATAGACTATCCAGAAAAAAGTACATGCTGGTATTGGTCGATGAATACTCCAGATACACTTGGGTTGAATTCGTAAAGAATAAATCTGAAGTTCCACACCTACTCATTGGAGTGATGAAAAGGCTACAAGTTCTTCTACAACAAAAGTTGGTGAAGGTTCGTAGTGATAATGGAACCGAATTAAAAAATGCCATAATTGATGATTATCTTTTCAGTGAAGGAATTACACAAAACTTTCATCCGCAAGAACTCCACAACAAAACGGAGTGGTCGAACGACGAAATCGAACCATTGTGGGAGCAGCAAGAACCATGTTTGCTTTATCGGAGTTACCACTATCATTCTAGGCCGAAGCAATCTCCACCGCATGCTTCACCCAAAATCGATCCATCATCAACAAGAGACACCAGAAAACCCCATATGAGCTTATCAATCATCGAAGACCAAATGTCAAATATTTTCATATCTTTGGGTGCAAATGCTTTGTACTCAACGATAGAGAATATCTTGGCAAGTTCAACAAGAAAGCTGATGAGGGAATCTTTCTGGGATATTCTCTAACCACCAAAGCATACAGAGTCTACATCAAGAGGACAAGAATCGTTATTGAAAGTATCAATGTCTCCTTCGATGACTCTACACAAAGGACTTCTGGACACATCAGTTCAGAACTCGCGCCTCAAAGAAGAGCATCTGATTCATCACTGAGCAAACCCAATGAATCAGAGCTAGCTCAACTATTTGAAGACATATTCGATGTAGAAGTGATCTCTGGACATGAGTCAAATGCAAAATCAATGCCCAGAATCAATGATGAACATACAGTTTCTCATACAGAAGGTACATCTCTTCCAGAAACTCATGTTACATCACAATCTACTTCTTCTGTGTCTTCAGATCATGATCTCGTTGAGGGGGAGAAAGCAGTTCCATTAGTCGATGAAGAACTGCATTTTGTTGCTTCAAAACCTCCATCGAGCACCAAGTGGACGAAGAATCACCCACATCACCAAATCATTGGTGATCCAACCTCTAGTGTCAAAACGAGATCTACAAGTGCCTCTTCGCAAACTTCTTGAGCATGATTGAACCGAAGAAGATCTCTGAAGCCTTACAAGACCCAAAGTGGATAAACGCCATGCAAGAGGAATTACTCCAGTTTGAACAAAATAAAGTTTGGTCCCAAATGCCTCTTCCCAAAGGAAAAACAGCAATAGGAACCAAATGGGTCTTCAGAAACAAGAAAGACGAAGATGGCATTGTCATAAGGAACAAAGCCAAGCTTGTTGCAAAAGGCTATCGCCAGGAAGAACGCATTGACTACGATGAAACATTTGCCCCGGTTGCAAGACTTGAATCAATCAGAATGTTTCTAGCCTATGCAGCACATAAAAGCTTTAAAGTCTACCAGATGGATGTCAAGTTTGCCTTCCTCAATGGTAAACTACAAGAAGAAGTCTATGTGCAGCAGCCTCCTGGGTTCGAAGATTCAAAGCATCCAGATTATGT
>NW_020201532.1:15964-18386 GCF_001531365.2 Cynara cardunculus var. scolymus
CTGACATGCAAGTTAGGCTCCCTCGACCAAGGGAATTTGAACATAATGACGATCATGTATGGCCTCTAATTCAACCTCAACATCGATTACGCCCTCTTCATCTACATCGAGATCCATGCGACCGTGCTGAAAAAGTGTAAACTTCAAGCCGCTGGAAAACCACTGTCTATTGTCCTCTTCCCCCGCTTCCTTGCTCTCATAATTGGGGATGCGATGAGGAAAAATGCTCTCCCTGCAACAGAGCCATACACACCGGTCTACAAGATGCACGGACATCGCCCAACTCTTTCCAAGGAAGGATATCGCATCAATAGACCACTATCAAGGGCTATGCTTACTATTATCCCATCGACAAGTGAGATACGCCGTGCCTATGAACGTTCTCTGCTGTCCCAAGAACCAAGGGCAGCTACCCCAGAGCACTTGGAGCCGTCCCCCCTCCAAGCGAGGGAGCACAAGCATCGTCTTCATCGGATGATGAAGATGATGATGCTAGTGATTCCCCCGGCCCTCACCAACATATTTCCAAACCCACTACCCAAAGGGTAACCACATCCACTATCCTTGGCGATCAAAGCCAAAGGAATATTGAAACAGGACGACCCAGTCCAATCCCAACCCAAGCTAGCCATCCAGAGGTCATTCTTCGGGCCTCTGGAGATGAACCAGCCGAGGAAGCCCATCATCCATCACCTCTCTCTCAACAGAGAGGTGATGAAGAAATAAGAGCCCCTTCGCCTCAAGGCTCGCCACAACCCCTCACACACACAGAAGCATTTGTTGCTTCTGATGTTGAACCCATAGATTGTTCAGAGCGAAGTTCGTTTCATGCACCACTTCGCTCGATATTTGATCTATCGAAGGGAATACACATCTGATTCACTTACTCAGCCTCTGAAGCTGAGAAAGAGGAAGAAGATGTCCCAACATCACGAGATAGCTCTTCTCTTGAAGGCTATCAAGGACATGATGGAAGTCCTTGAAGGCCTACCTTCACACAAGGCCAAGAAGGCGCCACAGGAAAAGAGGCCCAACCTGCAGCATCTGTTGCTACAGGGGTTAGCCTAATAGCAGATCTGGTCACTAAGGCTGAGTTCCAAGCCTTTGTTGACAAAGTGATGCGGTCCTTGGATGACCTTAAACTCCTAATACAAGGTCTGGTGCAAAAACAACCCACACCCGATACCTCGGACCTCTACCAATCCCTTGCCATCCTTCAATGCCATCTAAACCAGATCGATGCCCAAACCCAAACCAACTCATCCCGCCTCCAAATTCTCCAACAAACCATCACCAAACATCATAACACCATCTCATCCCTAGCCACCCAACGCAACCAAGTCCTCATCCAATCCCTTGCCACCCTCACGGCTCAGGCAACTGAGACTGATGAGAACCTCACATAAATTATTTCCCAACTACAAACCATCACACGCCACCTTCATCAACTACCATCCTCCATCATCTCTCAAATTCCCCAACCTTCTCAACCTTCCACTTCATCAATCGATGAAACCCTCACCACCCTCACCTACCGAATGACAACCATCCAAGACACTCTCACCCAACTACCCACTGCCATCCTCTTCTCAGTAACACTTATAATCTAGTTATGAATAACCAAATTATAGTAATTTTATGAAGAAAGTTAAGAAGACTCAAAAGAAATATATGAATATTCAAGAACAGTTTGAGCTTCAAAGGTTTTACTTTATTGATAATAAAACGTAAAACAGAAAGAGAACTTCTCACGTATGCGCGCTTTTTACAATAGACCTAGTCGTCTATTTATACTAGTTAGCTAATGMTAAGATAACTAACTATTGCTACTTTTTAGCAAATAATCTAGCTAACTAATAATGTTTATCTTTCACATGGATAATCACTATTTACAAGATAAACTATAATTCCAGCTGTTGATTAATTATCTCCAGCTGTCATTATTGATGTGGTGCTTTCATCCTTATCTTCAAGTCTTCAATGCATGCTTGGATGAATACTTAGAAAATCTTCTATGTGTTAGTCTGTCCATCATATCGATGAATATATTTTCCATCGCATCATCCATCGATCCGCTGGTTGCACTTGGTCCATCGGTTAGATGGTTGGTCTTTCCATGGATGCTCTGGTTAGTCTTTTCATCGATCCAGACTTAGTCTTTTCTGCCTTGATGTCTTCATCGGTCTTCTGGTTCTTCATCACTTATTGTTTTTCATTACTTTTTACATTTTGCATTATGAGATCTAATATGTTCTTTGGCAGGAGTCCTTGATTTTTCAATTTCATTGGCAGCAAGAGCAAGAGGTCCTCCAATGGATACCTTCTTCTTCATTATGTCGCTCTCTTGAGCTGCAAGGGTTCCATACACGTCATGAAGAGACCAGCCATCTAAGTCTTGGTTTGCTTGTAGAGACATGGATAG
>NW_020201532.1:19732-20862 GCF_001531365.2 Cynara cardunculus var. scolymus
GGTTCTAACACTGCACTACACCCAAAAGATATTTTCAGTGCAATTCACCTGACCACATTCGACCACATTGTCCACAATTGAGAGTTCCTCGTCTGACAATGGGAGGAAATACTCCCAGTAACCGTGGAAGGCCTAGTGTACCGAGGGGAGGCCAGAATGGAACCAGGGGTAGATCGTTCCAAATGACAAAGAACGAGGCATAAGCAACCATAGATATAGTAACAGGTGCATTCCTTCTGAATTCAATACGTGCTAAGGTGTTATTTGACTCTGGTGAAAACTTTTCGTTTGTATCACAATTGTTTGCTCAAATTGCATGTTTAAATTCTGTGTTACTTGATGACGAATTAATAGTTGATACTTATAAAAGTCAGGAAACTGTTACTAAAGTATTCAATAACTGCATTATTCTTATTGAGGGTTGTGAGCTTCCGATCCGGTTATTTCCCATGCCGATGAATGAATTTGATGTAGTGGTAGGTATGGACTGGTTGGCAAGGTATCAGGCTAGTATTATTTATGATCAGAAAATAATCAGAATTATCCTGCCAGACCAAGGGACAGTTGTTATTTATGGTGATCATCAGAATCACCATACTAGTATTTTGTCAGTAATGAAAGCCCAGAAAAATATTCGAAAGAAGTACCAAGGATGTTTGGCATATGTAACTGATCCGAAGAAAGAAAAAGGAAAAGAAGAATCAATTCTGATTGTTAGTGAATATCCAGAAGTCTTTCCAGAAGACTTATCTGGATTACCACCAGATAGAGTCATTGAGTTTCGAATTGATTTAGTATCAGGGGCTGCACAAGTAGCAAAGGCGCCGTACCGTTTAGCTCCTTCTGAATTGAAAGAACTGGTTGCACAGTTGAAAGATTTAACTGATAAGGGATTTATTAGGCCCAACATTTCACCTTGGGGTGTTGCGGTCTTATTTGTTAAGAAGAAGGATGGGTCTATGCGAATGTGTATAGACTATCGTGAACTGAATAAGTTGACAATCAAAGCAAGTATCCTTTACCAAGGATTGATGACTTGTTCGACCAATTGGTAGGAGCAAGTTATTTCTCCAAGATTGATTTAAGATCAGGGTATCATCAGCTCAAGGTCAGGGAAGAAGATGTTGCCA
>NW_020201532.1:23670-23990 GCF_001531365.2 Cynara cardunculus var. scolymus
AAGAACCAGAGGATCGATGGAAGGATTCTTAGAATTTCTCTAAGTGTAGATATTGCCACAGAGGCTCTGGTCTCGCAACCAGAAGCTCTGGTAAGGACGAATAGAAGAACCAGAGGATCGATGGAAGGGTTCTTAGAATTTCTCTTAGTGTAGATATTGCCACAGAGGCTCTGGTCTTGCAACCAGAAGCTTTGGTAAGGACGAATAGAAGAACCAAAGGATCGATGGAAGGATTCTTAGAATTTCTGTAAGTGTAGATATTGCCATAGAGGCTCTGGTCTCGAAACCAGAAGCTCTGGTAAGGACGAATAGAAGAACCA
>NW_020201532.1:24043-37559 GCF_001531365.2 Cynara cardunculus var. scolymus
AGGCTCTGGTCTCGCAACCAGAAGCTCTGGTAAGGACGAATAGAAGAACCAGAGGATCGATGGAAGGATTACTTAGAATTTTTCTAAGTGTTGATGTTGCAACAGAAGCTCTGGTCTCACGACTAGAAGCTCTGGTAGTATAACCAGAGGTTGACCAGAAGATATAGTCTGTTTGTCATGACTTAGTTTTAGTTAGAAGCTTCTATTGAATCACTAAGCTTATGCTAGAGGATGCACCTTAGTAATTAAGATTGTTCATGTCGCAGATCTCGGCAATGTCTTCTGATCCGAGTGAATATTCTGCCGATGACTHCGGATATGTAGTTAGTCGCTCCAGAAGGAACTTAAACCGCAACGAATAGGTGGACCCATACGAGCAAGATACGGCTTCAAGTGATGTTGTTGCCACACCACAGGTGTCGTACCTACCCCCGACGGAGCCAGTACCTGACATTCCACCACAAACCTATCACGGTCCAAGAACCAGGGTCACACCTAGGAAGAGTGTTCCCCTGCCACAGAGAGTGACATTTGAAAACTCACAGAGGGTCGTAGGGGAGTCATCCCGACCCCACGAAAGGAGCAGAGTGACTCAGATTGTGACCGGAATATCTGCGTCTTACCGTCAAGGGATGAATCCAACGGAAAGAGAGTGGGTAAGAAGGATTACAGCAGACACACAAGTACATAAGACTCGACTGAGTTATCAACATCACATCCTCAACAACTTGTCCGATGTAATGGAAGCACATCATGAGAGCCTAATAAGAACAGAGAGGCTACTGCTGCTGCCCGACGTGAAATTAGGAGGTTGTATAGATGGCTGTTTGTTTGTAGCATGATGATGTTGGCATTAGGAATAGCTATAGGTTGGATGATATTCTAGAAGTAGAATTCAGAATAGGATACTCACTCTTTTGTTTCGATTGCTAGAAACCCTGTTTTGTACTCATCATCCAATTTCAATGCATGGCACCTTTTGAAGAATGCTTATTATGTCAATTTATTTTTAAAATGAGTTTACTCTATCTTGGTTTTGATAATGACTGTTTACCCTCCATACGAAGAACACTCTTGGGTACCATAGAAATATCTGGGATGCTATTACCCTTGCTCTGCCATCAAACTTACGAATTCCATTTTGATTAGGATCCAAAGAAATGCCGCCAAGAAGGGAGAACCCCGATATAGCACAACTCGTATCCGACCAACTTATCGCTGCACTACCCAATATAGTCAGCCAAGTGGCTGCTGGACTGAATGCCAACCAGACTTCAAACTCTGAACCTAGACCTCAGTGAGAATGTACTAATAAGACTTTCAGAGTTTGTTACCCCAAGGAATTTAATGGAACCAAAGGAGCGGTAGGATTAATATCGTGGCTAGAAAGTGTGGAATCCGTTCTACACATTAGCAAATGCACCGAAGGGAATAAAGTAGAGTACGCAGCATGGCTATTGCAAGGAAGGGCGCTCACTTGGTGGAACACACTAGTGCAAACCAGAGGCCGAGAAGCGGCTAATCGAATTTCCTGAGAGGAGTTTAAGAAGTTACTAAAAGACGAATATTGTCCAAGGAGTGAACTCCAAAAGTTGGAAATGGAATTATGGAACCTCGAAATGAAAGGGGACGATATTTCTGCGTATACAAYAAGATTTCACGAATTGGCAAACCTGGTGCCGCACCTTGTGACACCAGAGGAGGTTTGAATCGAAAGGTATATTTGGGGATTGTCTCCAGAAATTRGGGGAAACATAACCTCTGCCAATCCAAAGACTATCCAAGAGGCGGTAGAATTGCCACGAAATTTGTTCCTGGTTTTATTTGAATGTTGATTATTATTGGAAACAAATAATGTATTTGTTTAAGGGTTTTATCCGGACAAAGGCTGACCGGATTAAGTTTAAATCGGACAAGTGTTGGGTGATTAAGCCTTAAACCGACCAAGCGTTAAGCGGTTTAGTTTTAAATCGGTCAAGTTTTGGGCGATGTATTGTCCGGACTCTTATCCGGATAGAAATTGGAATATTTCTAAGTGTTAAATCGATTAAGCTTTGGGCGGTGTATTGTCCGGATTTGTTATCCGAGCAAGAGTGTTGGAATAATTTCAAGTGTTTAATCGGACAAGTCTTGGGCGATGAGTTGTCCGGATTAGTAAATCGGACAAAAGGGACAAGTGTTGTCCGAACTTTATATCCGGATAACTTTTTATTTGGAATTTTTCATGAGTTTTATATTTTAGACTTGTTATATAGTTAAAAATATTTATTATTAGGTTTAATTATGGATTATAAAATGAGTATTTTATATCTTTCTAAATAAAAAGATATATTCCTACCAAGCGTGGTGACGTAAGTCTGTTTTGATTCGGAACCGGATTTTTGGGAAATGTTTCTACCAAGTGTGGTGACGTAAGTCTGTTTTGGTATGAAACTATATATTTTGGGAAACCTTCCTACCAAGCGTGGTGACATAAGTCTGTTTTGGTATGGAAGTAGATTTTGTAAATTGTTTCTACCAAGCGTGGTGACGTAAGTCTGTTTTGCTATGAAACTTGTTTTAAGTAATAGTTCCCCCAGACGTGGTGACTTTTGTATGTTCTGGTTTGGAACTGGGAATGTTTACTTTCAGACATGGTGACTTTTGTCTGTTCTGATAAGTAGCCCTGTTTTGATGGAGAATAAGGGTGGCATATCAAGGGGAGGTGTACTTGGAATAAGGGTGGCATTGTCGTATGTGGATAATATTATAACTCTTATTATTACTAATTGGATCTAATAACTTTGAGTCATCATTTCTTTGTGACCTGATGAATTAAAGATATTATTTCTATTTAATAATAATTTAGATGTTATTGAGAAGGGGAAAATGGTTTGTCATATCAGGCAAGTATTGCCTTAAATCTTTTCTGTTAATATTTTTAAGGAATGATCTATTAATTCAAGAAGTTTTGGTTACAATATTTGTTTCATATTGGGAACGTTGGATCTCTAATTAGAGATATTTTATAGAACTGAGGTTCTTGGGTGTACTCTAGTTTGCATGATATTGTGAACTGTATCATTTATTTGTAGTGTAGAATATTTCTAAGAAGAATTACATTATTTTGGTGTTCATCACCCTGCATTTGCAAAGAAGGGATTTACTCACTAGACCCATCTGGTCTAACCCTCATTTTTTGTTTTAAATTATGCAATGCAGGAATAGCGGGGTCAGGGAATATAAAAGGGAAAGGGAAAATGTGATTATTTTCCTAATCTGTTGTCTGCTTTTGAAGATACATGTTACATTACATGTAATAGTACAAGATTTGTTTTGGAAATTTTCTTATGTAGATTTTGTACATATAGTAATCTTTGTACTAGTGGGACATTATGATGTAAATTATATTTCTATGAAATGAAATATGTGTTATATGCAAATGTGGTGTTTGGGGGTGTTACATTTATGTCCATCCCCTCTAGAAAATTCACCATCCTTATCCTCCATTGTGGATATTGTTCTCTTTGAAGAGTTGGAGGTTTAGTGGGAAAACCGACACTATAAGCAGAATTCCAGTTAGCCATTGAAGATTTGGAAGAGAAAAATTACGCTTTTTAGAGAAGATTTTTATGAACTCGAGAATGAATGGAAAAAGTGAATTGAGAGTTTTTGATGAACATTTTGATTGAAGAAGAATCAATTGGCTCTGATACCAATTGTTGATCCCAGATCTTTCAATAACACTAATAATTAAGTGAAAAATAACCTAATTATGTCGTGTGAATGAATAAAATGACGAACACTCAAGAACACAAATATGAATATTCAAACAATATACTTGATTGCCAGAAGATTCACTCTATTCCAAAATGATTGTAAAAAGCGTTAACCGATTACAATAGGCCTAACACCTATTTATACTAGAAAGCTAAACAAGGAGATAACTATCCATAGAGAATATCTAGCAAATCTTCTAGGAAAGATAAAGCTTATCTAGACATAGAAAGTAGATAAAACTTTGTAGAATCCAGCTGTTGATTTGTCATCTCCAGCTATCTTCTATGAAACGTTATTCAACCATATCTTGATATGTTCATCATATATCTTTGGTTGAACTGTTGTAGAAGACTCCAAGTGTTGGTAACCAGAAGGGTTATGAAGATGCTCGATTCATCGCATCTCAGGTCGCTTCATCGACCCTCTGGTTGTATAGAACACTTAGTCATTTTACCTGGCAGTCTTCCATCGGCCTTCTGGTCCTTCACACTTGTTGTTTTTCATTACTTTTACAAATAAGATTTATGGGGTCTAACAACTTTGTAAAAGGTAAAAGGGATTATCATCAAATCAATGAGAGAGAGGATGAACAGGGAGTTACAAAATCAAAAAATTCATGATCTTTGTTAATTTATTTTTGTTAATGTAAGAACCATATGAACACAACTATATATATATATATGAACAATTGTGTCAAATACGAACAAAAAATTGACATATATATGAACTTGGACTACATATCATTTATGAACACAATATGAACATAATAAGAATAGCTGATATACGAAAGGAAATAAATAAAAAACAGGTATGAACACAATATGAACAGCTTGTGAACAATAGTTCCTTCATTATGAACACATTCAGAAGCGATCCTTTGTCAATTGGATTTTTTATACATGCATTGCATCTACATCGTGTAAGGTTCGTATTACGGTATCTCCTCTCGCCGGACTGAAGATCCGTAGATTCAAAATACTTTTTATTTGGTATTCTCTCCCTACTACCTACAAACCATCTTGTTCTTGTTTGGTTTTTTTGGCATGAAGATGAACATCAAACCCAACATTGTCATCGTACGTCCTGTACATCTTTTCCGCTTCATTTACAGATATGAATTTGATCAATATGATCATCATGTATTCGCTTTAAAATGGTGGCCTGAGCTCGGCAAGTGCTCTTTAAAGTTGATACCCGTTCGGATAGGGCATTGATGGAACTTTTCAAAAGAGTGAGTGCTTCAGTGTTGGAAGCAATTATAGTACTAATCTTTGAGACATTAGTAGCTACAACGCTCTGAAAAGCTAGAAACTCTAAGGCCTTTACTGTTGGATTCTCTTCCACTTGTTGTCTCAAAAGCCCAACAAGATCTGCATCCGTCGCATCAAGATTTTGACTTGAAATTAGCTTGGCGTAAAGTAACAATTTCAGCTCATCCATCGTTTGATCTTGCTCCCTCCGAGGTTCAGGGGCAGGCGGTGGTGACTGTGTAGATGTTTGTTCTTCGAACATTGGCTCTTTACCCTTCATCAACCTTTACAAACTAAGAATTTGATCAGTCATAGTATCCTGGACAGCCTTAAGGGCGTCATCCAAATATTCCCATGACACAAATTTAGGTAAAGTAACACCTGGATCACATAGATTACTAGTTGTGAAAACATTTGAGACAACTGTTGTGCCTACATTCAGTGTTGGCATAATGTTAACACTAGTAGGACTTCTGACCTATGCTTGTGGAAAGTCTAAAGACTCCACTCTGGTCGTTCTAGCTAGTTCACAAAGAACTGCAGGTTGAGAAACAGATGCTCTGGACTCAAGTGTACCTAAGTGTATCAGCTCTAAACTCGAGGTGCATTGAATCAAAGTCGTAGGCTGGGGCAGAGGCCTACTTGTTTCAATATCTACATTCTCCAAATGAGAAGCAGATAGATGATGTGCTAAATCCCCGTGTGAAGATGAAGTTATTGCTTATTGAGAAGCAATATAGTGGCTGGGGGTGCGCATTCGCATAGTTGGGCTAGGTATGTCTATTTCAATACCAACATTCAACGAATGAATGTCGATAGCAGATGTGGGTGCCCGGCTAAGTGTATCAGCTAGGATAGGAGCATTTTCGGATTTTGAGCTCCACACTCACCCTCTCCATCTTTTTCTCCTTCCCCTTCACACACTCTCTCAGCATTTTCAACTAAAGCACCCTCAGCTCTTACATCCGTTATTGCATTCAATAGTTGATTTATTTCATCAAAATCATCGTCGTAGTCTTCAGTAAAATCCACTTCAAATGATAAACTTTGAAGAGTCAGACAATCTTGTTGATCTTGATTGTCATCAAAGATATCATCGAGATTATCTATTATCGCTCTGACTTGAATGTTTTCAGTAGCCGCAAGATGAGTAGCAGCATCATCATCATTGTCATCATCATCATCAACAGCCTGAGTTGCCTCATCTGATACTGTATCTTCCGAGTTTAAAGAGGCTGTGAAGTACTATCAGTTGTAGTATGATGCAGATCAGAGTCTCCCCTCGCCAAACTACCCCCCTCAATTACATTTTTTCTCTGCTCAATACCCTGTTCAGGTATCCCTTGTACCTGAACTCTCCCATCTAAGTCTAGGCCCTCTCTCTCAGCTAAGACATGGGTGGATCCTAGGACAAGTTCAACCGATTCTGGCTGAATTATAGTATCTATAACTCGCCTATATTCTATCACACAATGAAGCACTTCGATCCGCGTAGGAAAATAACTCAGCTTGAATTTCCATTATAGACTCGATATCTTCAACTTTGGTATGAGCTCTTATTCTTTGCATTTCAAATGACAAACCAATTTCACTGCTTTCTCTGGCCAGGATTTCTGCGTTTGCGCTCATTATTGCTTTAATGATAAGTTGAAGAAACCGTTGAAAAGGTACAAATTCCCTAGCTTTTGAAGGAAATTGTTTAGGGCTGACCAACTCCGTCAATTCATTCCAGATTATAAACGCATAATCATAACGACGATTGAAGACGATCCCATGGAAGAATTTTAGAAATGTACTGCTACAAGTTTCGATCCCAATAGTTTTTGAAGTTAAACACTGGTTGAGTATTGAAAATAGCAGGTGCCATATCGAAGGTAGAAATCGTCTTCTGAATTGTGACCGATTAATTAACTCTTGCTTTGACAGTGTGAGAGTGTGCCAGAACTGTTGTAGGTAGACGATTGGGACTTCCGCAGTAGCTGAAAGGGCATAGGCTATTGGGTGTCATCTTAAGATTTCGGGAATTATTCGATATTCACAAGGCATTTCGAAATTAAAGTGATGGTTGTTTGATTTAATATCTAGGTAAAGATATTGAGGAAATATTGATTCATCTGGGTTAGGATATTTGTTGACTGAGGTGATTGATTTAAGTTGTCTGATCTTACCGAAGGAATGTGAGTTTCCTCGTCAAATCTTTGTGGTTCGTCAACCATTTTCCTGTAAAAAAGAAAAATGTTAGATCCGCAAATGATTTAATCTTTCACAAATTATCAAAACCAAACATAAAACCTAACACTAGACTTGCCAAAAAAAATAAAAAAAATCCTTCAAAAACAAAAAAAAATATGTAAACATTTTATTCTAAAAAATAATAACAACAATAACAAAAAAAAATCTAACTAAACTCATCAAACAAAAAAAATCTAAAACATAAAATAAAATTAACACAAAAAAAAAAACCTAAACTAAACAAACAAAATCTAAAACTTTAAAAAAATTAAACTAAGTAAAAAAAATCTAAACTAACAAAAAAATTAAAAACAATTGTCAGGATAACAAATCCGGATGGTCAAAAACTCAAACAACGGTCAAAATGCTAGACCGAACATTGACAACCGGAGTCAAACTCCGATCACCATCTTCGGTGACAAATTCGGTCAAAAAATTCAAGGTATTAAACCAAAACATCCTAATTCGGTTAACAAAATTTCAAACACAATGTCCAAATAGAATCAAAATCGGATACAAAACTAAACTTTTCTTAGATTTCGACAAAGATAAGATTCATTACAGAGTTCGATTCAACCTAGTTATATGATTTTAAGGTTTTAGAGTTAGGGTTCTTAAACAAGTTCGAAATTCAAGTTTGAAGATTATGTCGATTAAGAATTCGATTATGTCCAAAAATACATAAGTCCAATACAACGATTAATGATTCAAACCTTTAATCTCAAAGGTACAGTCCAAAGAGTTCAATAGGTGATTAAGAAGGAATGAAGAAGACGATGAAGAAAAATCACAGAGGTTATCCGGAAACGACGATGAATAGTGACTTGTGAAATTGAGCAATGTGAAGAGTAAAACAGTAAAAGTGAAATGAAAATCAGACGGTCATTTATATAGGTAGTGAAAAACTCTTCAAATTCTAATATGAACAAAGAGATGTCCAGATTGAGTTAAATAGGACAAAGAGTTGTCCAGTTTCTACTCACACACACCAAGTCAAGTAAATCGGATAACTCTTCATCCGGAGAAGACAGAGTCTGAATGACTCATTGAACGATTAAGACCAAATCCGCATGACTCTATGAATGATTTATCACACAAAAACACTTGGCCAAAAATATATCTAATCTTACACGGATGGAAGTTTATCGGATAGCCTCTTGTCCGGACAAGACTCTTACCTAGTAAAGCTTTAACTGGATTAAGTCTTAATCGGACAAAGTTTTGTCCGGATTAGACTAAAACGGACAAACACTTATCCTTTTAAACTCACAATCTTTCAAAAAATTAGATATTTTAACAATACCTATAAGAAAAAATGAAACAGTTAGCATCCTACAGATATATTAACTCCCCCTCAAAAAATGAATCAGAAATATAAGAACAAAAATCAACACTCCCCATCAGATATAGATTCCACTATCAAAAGTTTTTCAATCACATTAAAAAATTGAAATACTGATTTATATTAAGAAATACATATATTTTGAAAAAATGTATTTGACTGAAACTCAGTTCAATAAATTGAACAGTTTTTAAGAAAAATTCAAATTTTGAAATTCAACATTCCTAACTTAGATACTAAAAAGCTAAAGCGTTTTTTATTTAAAGCTTTCGTAAATAAGTCAGGTAGTTGAAATTTTGTATTGTTCCCTTTTCAACATGATCTTTAATAAAGTGATACCGAATATCTATATGTTTGGTTTTAATGTGTTGAACAGGATTACAAAATATAGCAATAACATTTTTGAATCACAATAAATGGGAATTTTATTAAAAGAAAAACCATAATCTCTGAGCTGTGTCTGCATCCAAAGCACTTGAGAACAGCAGTTAGCAACAGTTACGTATTTTGCTTCCGCGGTGGAAATGGATACACAATTTTGCTTCTTTGAAGCCCAACTTACGAGTTTTTTCGCAGAAATTGTACATGACCCGAAGTACTCTTCCTGTCCAACATACACCCTGCGTAATCTGCCTCTGAGTATGATGTTAGTTCAAAGCTAGTACCCTTTGGACACCAGAGTCCAAGATTGGCAGTCCCTTTCAAAGAACGAAAAATATGCTTAACGGCACTAAAGTAGGACTCCTTTGGATTAGGCTGATATCTGGCACAAAGATGTGTTGAAAACATAATATCCGGTCTACAAGACGTTAAACACATTAAAGAACTAATCATGCCTCTATATGTTTTCTAATCTACAACTTTTCCTGAAGGATCAGCATGTAGTTTTGAACCAAGTGCCATAGGTGTTTTAATAGATGAACAGTTTTCCAAATTAAATTTATTCAGGATATCAAAAATATATTTTGTTTGACAGATAAAAATTTCTGAAGATAATTGTTTGACTTGATGTCCTAAAAATAAATTCATCTCACCCATCATGCTCATTTTAAAGCGAGATACCATTAAGGCAGAAAAGTTTTTCCAGTATTTAGGGTTCGTAGATCCAATTATTATATCATCTACATAAATTTGTATCAAAATAATATTTGACTTTTCCTTTTTAATGAAGAGAGTTGTGTCGATGTTACCTTTCAAGAAACCTGATTTTACTAGGAATTCTGATAAAATATCGTACCAGACTCTCGGTGCTTGTTTCAAGAAACCTGATTTTACTAGGAATTCTGATAAGGCTTTGACTCATCAACAAAACCTTCCGGTTGAGCAACGTAGACTTCTTCTTTGAGAAAACCATAAGGAAATGTTGTCTTGACGTCCATCTGATAAACCGTGAAAGTTTTGTGTGCAACGTATGCCAAGAACATTCTTATAGCTTCAATCCGTGCTACCGGGGTAAAAGTTTTATCATAGTCGACACCTTCTTGCTGATTGTATCCTTTAGCGAAAATCTTGGCATTATTTTTTACAACAACTCCGTCTTCATCTTTCTTATTCTTGAAAACCCACTTTGTACCGATAATCGTCTTATTTCGGGGACGTGGAACCAATCTCCAGACTTTTAACGCTTCAAATTGATTCAGCTCCTCTTCCATCGCTATTATCCAGTCGCGATCTACTAAGGCTTCAGATACCTAAGATGGTTCAATATTGCTTAAGAAAGTGGAGTAAAGACATTCATATGAAGAAGTAGACCGAGTACGAATAGAAGCAGTTGGATCAACAATAATTTGAGTTATTGGATGATCTCTGGTCCACTTGGTGCTATGAGGTAGGGGAATATATGAACTTTGATCAGAATTTTGATCAGTATAAGTATTGGGGGAATTGTCCACAACAGATTCGGGTAAAGATTCATTATTTGGAACTGAGGTAGGATGAATATTTGACTGAGGTAAAGTATTTTCATATTGAACGACCGAAACCTCTGGAAATTTAACATTCGAGCCGTCTTCACATTGAACTGGACAATCAGGAGTTTCCATTTTGATATCTTCATCAACATCTTCTAACTCTTCTTCAGTGACAATTTCTGGAACATCAATAGATGGACCAGATAACTGTTGTTCAGTTTGAACATCCCTAGACAAAACAATAGAACTATCAGGTTTGTTTTCAAAGTAGTCATCGTAAAAAAATTCAAATAATGAATCTAGATCAGAAAGTTTAGAATCTGAAGACTCATTAATATCTGCATTCCGTGAAGTATTAAATATCGGAACGGGTCCTAAACTCTTTTCTTTAGAAGCCACGTCAATCACTTCATCGAATGATACGTTAACGCTCTCATTGACAATTTTTGTTCCTTTGTTGTAGACCCTGTATACAGCAGATATTTTTGAGTACCCTATGAATACAACTTCATCAGCCTTCGCAACGAACTTACCATTGTCCTCTCTGTCATGTAGAATGAAACACCTGTGTTAGCTCTCATTTCATTTAAAGTAAAAGTATGGAAAAAGTAAATACTGCAAGTGTTGACAGAAGAGGTTCCACCACAGAAGACCATAGAGGACCAACAACAGAAGATGTTCAATTGTACAAGTCTAGAGTGACAGAACCTCTGTTGTCTATCACAGAGGTTCTGGAAACTGGTCCTCTGTAATCAAAGCGTACAAGTCAAAGATGACATAACCTCTGTTGTCTATCTCAGAGGTTCTGGAAGATGATCCTTTGGAATCAAGTACTCTCAAGTCACATCCAGCAGAGCCTCTGGGATGGCTCACAGAGGGTCTGCAGCTTTATCTTCTGTGAAGAACTTCTTTACTGTTTTACTTAGGTTAATTAGCTGCTCGTGCTTATCATATGACTATGTTTGTAATCTGCTTTATTTGAACGACTTAGATGAATTTGTACGTCTAGGTCATGTCAGAAAAGCCGTTAGGAACGGGTATAAATAGCAGCGTAGGCCTTTTTAATTCAGTGTGCTTCCATATCGTATTGTAAACATTTTCAATCAATTGAAAATCATTTGAAGCTACTCTCATTGCTCTTCATTCATCAACTGTGTTCTTCATTGATTATTTGCTCTGTTTGTTTTTCTTGTTTCCGCTGCACTGTTAATGTTTAAAGATCATTCAGAGTATTTGATTAATATCCAAAACTGAGTTAATCGATCCTATCAATTGGTATCAGAGCGAGAATCAAATTCTAATTTGATTTATTCTGTTCTTGGTATTAATCTTCTTACGCTCAAGAACACCAGTCTTCTTCATCAGTTTACCCTGTTCTTCACTACTTCATCAGTTTCTTCTTATTCCTACTTTTCTTCTTCTATCAATGGCAAATCTAGCCAATACTTCTTTTATGAGCACTGGTTCGCAATCTAAACCTCCCACGCTCATACGTGAGGAGTACCCATAATGGAAAGTGCGAATGGTAAATTTTCTGGAAGGTATTCATCCCAGGATCTGTGAGTTTCTTTATAATCCTCCCTATGTTCCCATGAATTTAATTCCTAGAGTTCCAGCAACTGGAACAACACCAGAAATTCCCGAGCACTATGAACCACGTTCTGAGGAGAACTGGAGCGATGAGGACAAAATTATGGTTGAGTTGGGAAGTAAATGCAAACGATTGTTAATTATGGCTATACTTAATGAAATCTTCAAGTGCATCGATCATTGTCAACTGTCCATGGACATTTGGGCATAACTAAAGAAGCAAATTGAAGGAGGTAAGAAAGCCCTTAAAAACAATCGATCAATTTGCATTGATGAGTATCACAGCTTCAAGGCAAAAGACGGTGAGTCCCTGTCGGACACATACTCGAGACTGAACATGTTGATCAGCAACGGTAAGAGGTATGGTGTCATGCGAACGACAGAGGAAAATAACTCATTATTCTTGAAAAGCATTGGGGTTCAGTGGATGCACCTCACAATGTCCATGAAGGCCACCCTAGACCTGGAAATGTAGACTCTAGCAGACTTGTTTGGATCTCTTAAGATCCAAGAGCCTCAAGTTATGCAGATGAAGAAGAACTACGGTGGCCCTCTGGCTCTAGTTGTAGAGGATTGATGCTCTGGGAAAGGGAAGGAGGCACAGAAGGAAGAGAAAGAGAAGAAGAAGAAGAAGAAAGTTTTGATTGCTGAGAGTTATGACAGCTCTGAGGAAGAAGTCTCCATGAAGGAGATGATGAAAACTCTTGTCTTAATTATTAGAGAGTTTAGGAAGGGTGGAGAGAGGAAAGAGTTTAAAAGTTTCAATCGAAGAAACTTCATAGAAGAAGAGAGATATGAGAAAAGAGAGAAGGAACATAAGCCCTTGCAGAGGGTTGAAGAGCAAAGGAAGGAAGAGCCTAAAGATGGCTGCTTTAAATGTGGCAAATGAGGCCACTTTGGTGCAGACTGCTGGTCGAAAGGGCCAAGGGCACCGCAGAGGGGTCCTAAAGATGCAGCCTTCTATAAAAAGATGGCTGAATACTATCAGCAGAAGTCTCTGCTAGCTCAATCAAGTGAGCTAGTAACAGACGAGTCCCCTGATGAAGACGATCAGAATGGTCTTCTCGCATGGGAAGACTCGGACATAGAGGATGAGCTCTTCTGTGGGATGGCAAACATCAAGTCAGACTCCTCTGACAGGAAC
Organism: Cynara cardunculus var. scolymus; assembly: GCF_001531365.2. Lineage (NCBI taxonomy): Eukaryota > Viridiplantae > Streptophyta > Magnoliopsida > Asterales > Asteraceae > Cynara > Cynara cardunculus. The sequence continues at coordinate 37,271 of NW_020201532.1, forward strand.
GACCAAGAGGTTTCTACTTCCTCCTCTTTTGAACCTATTGATCTTTTCACAGAGATCATCGATAACCTCGACTCATGTCATTTGGAGCATTTCAGTCTTAAACAAAAACTTTCTCTCTATGAAAAAGAAGTAATTCAGCTCACAGAGGAAAGAAATCGATTTTTAAAATGTTCGAAGAAGGGCAATCAAAGTTTGTAAACTTAGAAAATTCTTTAAAAGAAAAGCTGGCCAAGGTCCAAAAAGACTTAAAAAACAAGGTGGAAGAGTTAAGGCAGATGGAGCATGAGAA
>NW_020201532.1:42999-59331 GCF_001531365.2 Cynara cardunculus var. scolymus
TTCATCAATAAAACGGTTCATTTTAAATCCCTCCCTATAAATACCTCTTTCCCCCCAAATGAAAAACCTTTACCACTCTCAAATACTCCAGCGAAGCTGCAACCAGAAATTTATCAAGCAAAAACCTGCAAAATGTCTTTCTCCTCCGCATCTGCCCAATCCGTCAATGCTTCGAGCGACAATGAAGTGACCCAAGCTCAAGCACTGACTTCCCACGCACTGTCTTTCGTCCAAAACAGATACGAGAAGGTCGTGCTCGTCAAAAAGCCAAACAACTACTTCTACGTCCCATCTGAAACAGGTTTTCCTGATTTTACCTACCCTTTACTTGAAATTCTTCGAAATCATCCTCTTTTCTTTGCCCTATCTGCTACCAAACCAACCCCCGAACCATACCTAACCCAATTTCTCCTAAGTTCCTACATAACAACTCTTGATAATTCTGGATTGACCATCATTGGATACGCCTCACACCCCATTAATAAATCTTTGGTTCCTTTGGAACTTAATGTGAACATTTTGAGAACTGCCCTGCGTTTACCAACACTAGAGGATCTTAACTTGAATGAATTTGCTGCTACACCGACTGACAAGGAATTGATTCAATTCCTCGAATTCCACTCCTATGCGACCCCAATTGTCAAACGAAGTCAATTCAAGCGCAAAGGATTACCCCCTGTCTGGAACACCCTATTCTCGATCATAAACTGATGCTTGACAGGAAAGGTGGGTAGGCACGACCAAACCTCGCACGCGATGATGTCCATTGTCTACGAGATATACTTCAACTTGCCACTCGATTATGCCCAACTAATATTCGAGGACATGGTAGATCTCATCAAAAAGAAATGCGCAAGTCAAAGGGGTGAAAAATCCAAGGTCAAAGCACAGAAGAAGGCCAAGGAAGACATGAATCAACCCAACCTCATACTACAACGGTTCCTTGGTCTTGTATTTGGCGATCTGTTAGCAGCAAAGCTTCCCTCTGTGGAACCAAACACATGGCTGTACCTGTTCAAGGAAGTCCACCCAACCGAGCATGAGCAAGGGTACAGAAGCCCAAGACCTTTATCAAGAGCCATGCTCAGGTTTCTTAGCCATGGAGATAGAAAGGCCTATAGACGTGGATTTAGGCGACCAGAACCGGTCCCTGATACCCCACCACGAATAGGAATCCCCTAGGAGAGCGAATCGAAAAAATGAGGGCTGAGGGACGTACGGAGGACCCTGCAGAGGCTGGTAAGATGAGTGAGTCAGTCCCTAGAATCCCAAGTCCCCCACTCAAGAAGCATAAGAAGACACAGAAGGGTGTCGACTCTTCTGTGAAAAAGAAGGCGAAGAAGAGGCCTGCAGGAGAAAAAGGCCCAAGTGTTCCTCTGCCAAAGCCTAAGAAGAAGAAACTCAAGAAGGCTCAACCAACAGAGCCTGTGGTCACAAAGGCTGAGGCAAAAGAGAGCCCGGCAGAGGCTACCACTCATAAGCGCAGAAGATTGCGCAAAGTCGTTCTAGATGTTTTCCCAACAGAACAAATCCAGGACGTTCTCGTCAACATCCAAAAGGAGTTCAGAGCGCCAATTAACATATCCAAGTTGGGGACAGAGGTCGTCTTAGACGACGAAGAAGAAGAGGAAGAAGAGCTAGGTGAGGTAGAACAAGATGCCAAAGGCACACAACCTAGCCCACCTCCCAGTGCATCYCACGCTTCTAGGGGCCCTGTTCTAGAGGGATCCCCTATTGAACAAGGCACGCACATGCCGATCCCAACCCAGCCTACCCACGCAGAGGACATTTCTTCGTTCTTTGTGGAACGCATAGCCGGGAAACCACATATTACTCCTTTATCCTCTCAAAAGGATGAAGGTTTTACTACAAGAGTCCCTTTGCCCAAGGACTCGACACATCCCACAGAAGCATTCGTTGCCTCTTCACACAAGAGTGACCACCCAGAATGTGCTTCGGAGGCACATGTGAGGCACACCACGACAGAGGGTCTAGAACGTCCAATGTCTCCACTAGATCACTCTACCATGCTAGGCTCTGAACCTACAAGGCACGAAATATACAGAACACCGGTAGGCTCTCCTCTTGGAGAAGTTCAAGGATCTGGTGGAAGTCCCCGAGCAGACTACGCTATACCAGTCGCTGAGGGCGCCTCACGCTCCGAGGCTACTAAATCACCATGTGTTGGTGGTTTAGGTACCCAGGATATGTATGTGACAAAGGGGGAGCTTCAAACCTTTGCCACAGAAGTATTCAAAAAAATAGACGAGTTGAAAAGCTTGTTTATCTCCCGCTCGATGGCAGAAGACCTTTCTCCAATAACAGAGGCTCTGAAGGAGTTGAGCTCGACAACAGCAGAACTCAAGTCTACACTTTCAACCCTTCAGAGCTCTGTCCATCAGAAATAAGACCTTGCAGAGGCCTTTAGTGCACTCTCTCTCAACCCCTCCTCCATCCAGAAGCTCAAGTCAGAACTGTCAGAGATGGCCACCCAATTCTCTGCCGACTTCATCTCTACAGGATACACGGATTACTCCTCTCTCAAAGATGAAATCAAGCAGATGTTTTCCTCTGTGGTGACATACGGTATTGATACCAAGTCCTCAAGGGCCAACATCAATCACCTAGCCACCTGCAAAGAGATTGATGTTATGGTTGAAGCTCTGGGTAATCTCGTGTGCAAGCATACATACCATCTTGTCAAAGAGGCTCGTGCCTCCCCTCCAACACAGCGATCAGAGACTGCACATCACAACTCGTGAAAGAGGGTGACCTCCTCCGAAGCAAAATCTACAGATGCGTCTCCAAACTGAAATGGTCGAAAGAGATCGACATTAATCATGCCTCTTAGCTTGCAAATGAGGCAATTAAGAAGATGAAGAAGGCGGCCACCAAAATATTGCAGAGGTTGGAGAAGGATCCCCTGGACTCATGCAAGGCAGAAGCCAAAAAGAACCATGACGATCAAGAAGGTGATGATCATGATCGTCATGAGGGGGAGAAGCAGGCTGAGAAGAAAGCACCAGAGCCAAAGAAGACTCCTGCCAGAGGCGTCAAGATTGTGGACTCTACAGCCGCCTTGTTCTCTAAAGGCAAGGAAAAGGCTCCAGAGCCTAAAGGCAAAGGTAAAGGCAAAGCTGTAGAGTCACCACAGAAGGGGTCGTCGTCTAGCACAGAGACTCCACAGGCAATAAATGAAGAGGAATACAGAGACGACCCAGCGCTCCTTCAAACTTTAAAGGCATCCCTGGCAGAGGCTCTAGCAAAGAAGGGCAGAGGCCCCATCCCTCACAGAGTAGGAGAAGGCTCTTCATCACAACTCCCACAAGTCCAAGAAATGTCAACGGGTACGTTTAACGCTCTGCAAGGAACCGTCAAACCCATCCTTGCAGAGGGGTCAACCCAGAGGCCAATTCTGGAAGAAGAGGAAGCCAAGGTGCCAGAGTCTGCCACAGTAGGAAGGGTTTCTTAAATTTTCGAATCAATGAGCAAGATTCCAATGCCAAAAGTCCGAACAGAGCCCGTTACTACTTTGGAAGAAATTCAAGTGTGGAAGTACTTTGCAGCAGACACAGAGCCTCCCTATGATCCAGAGCTTACAGGGATCCTGTCTGCCGCCGCCAAGTTCCAGTTCTCTAAGCTCACAAGGCCTCGTGAGCAAGTCTTCTCAGAGCACATGATCACTTCCCTAGAGACAATTTCTCCAAGGACTATGCTAAAGAAGAAGGTGCTCTATGCTCAGTATGTAGNCAATTTCTCCAAGGACTATGCTAAAGAAGAAGGTGCTCTATGCTCAGTATGTAGTAAGGAGGGAAGATGGCAACCTTTATACATTCACAGACGCTGACCTCCACAACCTCTGTGTGTTTGATGTTATCTACATGCACAAAATTCTTAACATCTACATGGAGAGGAGGTCAAGCTACTCAATATCGGTCAGAAGGCTGCTTGAGGTCATGCCCGCACAAGTAAGATATTACAGCTAGAAGGACTTTGAGCTCACGGTAAGGTTAGTCCAAAGAAATCTAAAGATCTCCCCTCCATACCGCTGGCCTGGTTGGATACTTAGGTATCATCCAAACTCCATTATTCACAACCCTACTTTTGGGTTTGTGTATTTGGATAAGAATGAAATCCTAAGGTTCTATGATCCAACAGAATCACACAAGTACTCAACAGAGACGCTAGAGTTGATATTCATAAAAGAGCAGCGGTAGAAGTGGACAAAGGACATCTAAGGATGAGCAAAGTGTCTCGCATCTTGGAGCCGATCAAGATACAAATCAACTTTAGAGAATGGATTTTCAACGTCTACAGAACGATCAAGTCTGACATGTTATATGCGGTAGACGACTTTCCAGAATCTGTCGTTTGATAAACCTTCGGTACCAGTTTTTGGCCGATGTTTCACAATTTTGTAATTTGTCTTAATTCTTGTAATTCTTTTCAGAGGATGAACTTTTATCTCCTCTTGTAATTTCTTTCAATTAAGTCATTTCTTGCATTTCAATTTCCAATTTTACTTTTTCATACTTAGGGGGAGATTGTTAGCTCTCAATTCATTTATTGTAAAAGTATGGAAAAAGTAAATACTGCAAGTGTTGACAGAAGAGGTTCCACCACAGAAGACCATAGAGGACCAAGAACAGAAGATGTTCAATCGTACAAGTCTAGAGTGACAGAACCTCTGTTGTCTATCACAGAGGTTCTAGAAACTGGTCCTCTGTAATCAAAACGTACAAGTCAAAGATGATAGAACCTCTGTTGTCTATCACAGAGGTTCTGGAAGATGATCCTCTGGAATCAAGTGCTCTCAAGTCACATCCAGCAGAGCCTCTGGGATGGCTCACAAAGGGTCTGCAACTTTATCTCCTGTGAAGAACTTCTTTACTGTTTTACTTAGGTTAATTAGATGCTYGTGCTTATCACGTGACTATGTTTGTAATATGCTTTATTTGAACGGCTTAGATGAATTTGTATGCCTAGGTCATGTCAGAAAAGCCGTTAGGGACGAGTATAAATAGCAACGTAGGCCTTTGTAATTCAGTGTGCTTCCATATCGTATTGTAAACATTTTCAATCAATTGAAAATCATTTGAAGCTACTCTCTCTGTGTTCTTCATTCATCAACTGTGTTCTTCATTGATTATTTGCTTTGTTGGTTTTTCTTGTTTCCGCTGCACTCTTAATGTTTAAAGATCATTCAGAGTATTTGATTAATATCCAAAACTGAGTTAATTGATCCTATCAACCTGCAACCAAATACTTAGAAGAATTTGATATTAGGTATTCTTTTATTTATAATCTCATATGGAGTTTTACCAAACTTTTTATGAATGAGAGACTAGTTCTGGGTAAAACATACAGTATCAACTTCTTCAGCCCAAATGAATAAAGAAAGCTTTGAAAAAGTTAAAAGTGTACATGTGATAACTAGATCTTGGTTGTCACCTGAGGTAATAAATACATGATTATATGTTATATTTAATTATGATAGCATACGAAATTCTATGCATAACTAAGTGTGCATTAAATATGTGGATATAAGTACATGCATAATGAGGTACATGTATAGGTATATTTTTTTTTGTATGAATGTATATACAAGAGTTGCATATATATATATATGTGCATGGTGTGTGAGTATGAATACATGGCATGTGTATGCATGATTGTGTATACATGGGAAGGGGGTTGTTTAGCCGACCTTCCTGTTTAGAAAAATATATAAAGGGAGTGAAGTCTCCATATTTTCTCTTCTTCCTATTTTGAGAAGATTTGAGCGATTTAAAAGTGAGAAAGAGGTTGATCGGATTATTTTGGAAACAAGGAGTGGATTCAAGCTGATTTCTAGAAAGTATTTCAAGGTGAGTTGTTTGCATGTTTTTAGTTTCGTTGAATTGTATAAAATTGTTGTATAAACTTATCACCCGGATTACAATTTAACCAAAGGAAGTATTATCCGGATTGTGAATAAACCGATCAATTGGTGAGCGATTTAAGTGTATATAAGTCGGTCAAGTTATGAGCTGATTAGAGCTAAACTGCCCAAGGCATGAACGATGTAACCCTAAACCAGAAGAAGATTGAGCGGACTAAATCTAAACCGGATATGCCTTGATCGGTTTAAGGGTAAATCGGCTAATTGAGTTAACCAGTTTAGGAGTTAAGCGATTTATGACCTTTGACTTTATGTTTTAAACGGAGAAGTATGAATACGACCATGTGATGACCGGATTATTTTAAATCGGTTGATGGGGGTGATGTGTTATCCGGACAAAAATGTTGAAATTCCCTTAAGTGTTAAATCGGACAAGCGTTGGGCGATATGTTGTCCGGTTTTGGTAAATCGGCCAAGACTTGACCGGAGATGAAGTCCGGCCAAGTCTATTTTGACCGGATTTGCATTTTGACTTGTTTTTATATATAAATCGGAATTTTGATAAAGATGATTTTGAACTGATAATTCCATTGACTTCGGTCTAAATGGAATTGTTTTGTGAAATGCTTTGATGAGGAAATAAGGGTGGTATATCAAGGAGAGGTGTACCATGGGATAAGGGTGGCATATCAAGGAGACATATACCATGGGATAAGGGTGACATCTCAAGGAGAGGTGTACATTTGGTTATAAGGGTGGCAATTGTATGTGTGTGTTATATAATATAACTCTCACTATTATATCCCTTAAGATTACTGTGGTCTGGAATCTTTATTTCTTTGTGATTTAAAGATTTAGGATCAGGGTTCTTATTGGAAATCATAGTCTGAATGTTATAGAGAAGGGGATAACAGGTTTGGCCTGAAACTTTGTATAAACCTTGTTTGAATAGAAAAAGGTTTAAAAGTGGCACTATGTTAATTTAGTTAATATAAACCTGTTTAGAGTTGATATATTATTTACAAACAGAAATTATTAGTCGAGAATGTGAACGGTATTGACATTGTGTTCTTACTTGTTCATATATTTGTTATAAATATGAAAAGTTGTTTTATATAAAAGTTTTGGTGATTCTCACCCTGCAGTGATTTTAATAGGGTAACTCACTAGACCTTTCGGTCTAACCCTCGCTTTGTGATTTTAAATATGTATTGTAGGAAGTGCTGACGGTAAGGGGAAGGGAAAAATGTAATATTTTCCCTATACGATTATTTGCGTGAAGATTTATTGTCAGCTCGTATAGTTTTGATAGATGTAATTGGATTAGTGCAAGATTTATATTTTGAAATTTTGGACCATGTATTTTATACTGGTAATTTCTAGTACTAAGGGACCAATGTGGTGTATAAATATGTATTTCTGTGTATGAAGTATATGTTACATGCAATGTGTGGTATGGCGTATTACAGAAAGTGGTATCAGAGCCAGAGTTTAAGGGATTTAGGTATTTAACAGCATGATACATAGACTTAAATTGTTTTGTTATATGTTAAGGGTCCCGGACATAGTTAGCTCTATTACAAATAAATATGATGGGTTAAGAGAACAGTGTGTAAGGTAAATTTTAATTACATCTGGCCAGTGTAATTATGAATTTACAGGTACACATCTGAACTTAAATACTTCATTATATTTGGGAATGTGAATACGTGATTATTAACACTAAAATCTGCAGATGTCTAGCCGAACTAGAAGATCTGAAAGAACGGCTCGTCTAGAGTCTGAAAAAAGGGAAGAGTCGCCTGTTAATCTTCCGACTGGCACATCTGGAATCAGAGGTCGAGGAAGACCAAAGGGACGAGGTTGAGGAAAAATTCAGTCTCAAGGAAGAGGTCAAACTGGAATTCATTCTGAACCTGAAGAATCCCATTATGGGAATGTTCACGAGAGATCGGTGGCACATCTTGAATATGTAACTAGGGACATGTTGGCTAAAGAAATGGGGAAGTTACGGGAAACTCTGACTTCTATCATTGGGGTATCAGCCAGGGTAGAAACATAACGAGTAGAAGTTCATCCCTCCATACCGGTTACTCTCAATAAGGAGGGAGATATCAAAATATTTTTGGCATGCAAGCCACCAACATTTTCTAGAGAAAGGGATCCAGTGAAAGCCATGTGCTGGATCAAAGAAATGGAATCTGTGTTCAACACCATTCGGTGTCCGAAAACAGATAAAGTTCAATTTGTTGTTTCTGTATTAAAATCAAATGCTTTATTCTGGTGGGAAGTTGAATCATCGGCCATAACAGATATTTTACAATCATTGTCTTGGGCAGAATTTGTGGAATGATTCAAAAATTAGTTTTGTCCTAAGATGGCTGTTAGACAAATGAAAGAAGATTTTCTAAAGCTGGAACAGGGAAATGGAACAGTTCGGGAGTATACCGAGAGATTTATTGAATACTCTCAATTTGCTGAACACTATACTTCAACCGAATCCAGGAAGATAGAAAGTACATTTGGAGTTTGAAGCCCTCAATCATCGAGTTTGTCATTACTATGAACCCCAATACCTTTTCATTAACGGTAGATGCGGCTGAGGTGACTGAACGAAATAGGAACTGACAACCAGAAGGAAAGGTTGTAGAGAAAAGAAAATAGGAGGGGCCTTCATCTTTTTGAGGGTCGAAAATTGTAAGATATGATAACAGATCTGAGTAGAAGATAAGTGAGAAAAGTCTGCTCACAATGCCGACAGGTTCATCAGGGTGAATGTAAGATGGACCCAAGAAAATGTTATAAGTGTGGTGAAGCAGGTCATCTGTCCAGAAGTTGCCCGACTAATCGAAGGTGTTTTAACTGCAATTCTCCGGATCATATTCGACCAAATTGCCCATTATTAAAGACTCTGCATTTAACAATGGGGAATAACGCGTCGGGTACTCGGAGAAGGTCTTCGGTAAACAAAGGAGGGCAAGGAGGAGCGCGGGGGCGGTCCTTCCAGATGACTAAGAACGAAGCAGAAGCAGAAGCATCACCGGATGTAGTAACAGGTACTTTCCTTCTGAATTCAATACATGCTAAGGTGTTATTTGACTCTGGTGCAACCTTTTCGTTTGTATCACCACTGTTTGCTCAAACTGCATGTCTGAATTCTATGTTACTTGATGATGAATTAGTAGTTTATACTGCTAGTAGTCAGGAAACTGTTACTAGTGTGTTCAATAACTGTATTATTGTTATTGAGGGTTATGAACTCCCGATTCGATTATTTCCTATGCCAAAGAAGGAATTTGATATAGTAGTGGGTATGGACTGGTTGGCAAAGTATCATGTAGTATTGTTTGTAATCAGAAAATGATCAGAATTACTCTGCCAGACCAAGGAACAATTGTTATTTATGGTGATAGTCAGAATCACCATACAAGTATTTTGACAGTAATGAAAGCTTAGAAAAGCATTCGGAAAGATGCAAGGGATATTTGGCATATGTAATTGATATGAAGAAAGAGAAAAGAAAAGAGGAATCGATTCCGATCGTTAACGAATATCCATAAGTTATTCCAGAAGACTTATCTGGATTACCACCAAACAGAGTCATTGAATTTTGAAATGATCTTGTACCAGGGGTTGCACTAGTAGCAAAAGCACCATACCGGTTAGCTCCATCTGGATTGAAGAAATTGGTTGTACAGTTGAAAGATTTAACTGACAAGGGATTTATTCGACCCAGCACTTCACCTTGGGGTGCTCCGATCTTATTTGTCAAGAAGAAAGATGGGTCTATGCTTATGTGTATAGACTATCAAGAACTAAATAAGTTGACATTCAAAAACAAATATCCTTTACCAATGATTGATGATTTGTTCGATCAACTGGTGGGAGCAAGTTATTTTTTCAAGATTGATTTAAGGTCAGGGTATCATCAGCTCAAAGTTAGGGAAGAAGATGTTGTCACAACAACATTTAGAACTAGGTACAGTGTTGGTCCCATAAGGGTCTACAAGAAGAGAAACAGTTTGTAGAAGGGGGGGGGGAATGAATACAAACACAATATTTTCAAATTTAAAATATATATTGATAGAGAAAATTAATACAGATTTTACAAGATTGTTTACGGAAAGATAAGGTAATAAAAACCTATCTAAACAATCTTTGGTTACACACAAGGCTTTAGCAATTACAAGAAAAGAACTTGCTAAAAGAAAGATCCTTTACTTAAGCTAGAAGATGCTTGAAGTAAGAATTAGGTTAGAGAGAGAGATGTGCGCTCTCTGCATGGAGAATAAACACTTCTATTTATACCTAGTGCATTAAATGTCCATTTAATGCAATATGGTAGGTTTAGAGTGTGTGTCAAGCATTAAGAGGAAGACTTGTCCTTTGCTACAGTGAATTGTACAAAAGCACTATTCATGAGCAGATATCCTTACCTAAAGTTGGTGGACAAAGAGTCGACTAGTCGGCTCCGTACCGTACTAACTTTTGTAAGGGTATAGGTTTTGTCCTTTGTGTGCATGAGGACAAGACAACAACAATCATGCTAAGCAAGCTTCCTTTGATCGCTGAATGCTGGAATGATCTGAAGGTCAATTCATCATTCGCTGAAGCTTGAGCAGTCTTCACACATATGTAGACAGGCTTGTAATCACTGAATACCTCTTCAGATCACGTACTCGCCGGTCTCTAATCTTCAGTTTCAGTCTTCGACGTTTGCTGAAGGTTCTTTGGTGTGAGTGTTGTCTTCTTGAAGTATTGTTGTCTCTGATAGATTTACAATGCAAGTTCTTTAACAATCACTGAACATACTCAGTGAAGATCGCTGGAACTGAAAATACAAAAACATAAATACAACGTATAAGTGAAAAGGGATTATCATCAAATCACTGAGAGAGAAGATCAACGAGCTCCCTCTATTTGATCAAGATAATATAAAGAAGGCAATCTTATCAAATAATAGTAAGGAAAAGTTATATACAAAATGTATATCCCCTTTTACTATTTTGGCATCTTTTTTAGTTTGGTCAGTCTCAGCTTGAGAGGTTTTCTTAAGTTATATCTTAGAAAATTACAAGTACGAAAACTGAAACTGAAAGCTTATTTACTGACTTATAGATTGTCAGTAAATCATAAAAGTAACATTGGAACTCATAGACTTGTGTCCCTGTTACTTTTTTCAAGGATCTTTTTCAGTGAAGTACATGGAATACTTATTTTATTAATCATAGGAAATATTACAAGTATTACCGTACATGTCCAAAACTTATAGAATATAAGTATAATCAATGAAAAGAGATATACTACATGAAGTTACAAGGAAAAGTGGAAAGTTGTTACATAGTGAAACTAATCTAGAGATCTTAGATCTATGTACCTAGGTACACCTTCACCAAGTTTTTTTCAATGTAGGAATTCCCTTCGTATCTTTAGATCTACGACTTTTCCAGGCATGCTATCATCTATCCAGAGCAAAAGATAAATCAAATGATTCATTGGACATAGATGTAGCTCTGACATTCTCTGAAATCTGACTTCACCTTCATAGTCAAGGAATATAACTCCTAAATCAGGTTTAAAATGCACTGAGTTGGGTGTACAGGGACCCTTATCTGGCAAGTCAAGATTCAGCATAGAAATGTATGTACTCTTATGAGCCTTCAGGACTTCATCTAAGGAAAACCTTGTTTCATGTTCGTTCCTTAGGAATGGTCCTTCATTAGGATAATAGAGTTTTTGTTTCTTCTTCCCACCTTTCTTCAGAGTTAGCCAGTCAGGGACCTTGACATACCTGGACATCCTTTTGATGAGCTCGTTGATGGTGTCCTCGATAAGTGTCTTGTGTCTCGACTTGGATTACTGAATGGCTTATCTGATATCCATCCATTCGTTGTATCCATGCACTCGGTAACGGCATCAAGATTGTCCCTGGTGATGAGCATTGAGACCAGCATTCCACCATCTTTAGAACGTCCGCTGATGCTGATGCTGATAATTGGGTGGGGACTGGGTCTCTTTTTCAGTTTTTCTTTGCTCCATTGCTTGTCCTTATCCACCAGCTTCAGCTTCTTCTTGCGTTCAACTTCTGTAATCGAAAGAAGTTTAGCTTGGGCTTGGACAACATTCATCGTTTTCTTGGACCTTTTCTTGGGAAGGACTGTTTTAGCTAGTGACTTAGCCAGCTTCAAGCTGTCTTCAGTCTGTTTTCTTTGAAGTTCTAGCTCTTCTTCAGCCCGTAATGCCTCGAGCCTTTCAGCTTCAGATAAGAAGTCAAACTCACCACCACTAGAGGTACGAAGAGGAATTTTTACTCTAGTCTGGTCGAGTGACTCCTTCAGCTGAGACATCTACTGTTTGGTTGAAGCACAAGAGACGGGTTGATCAGGTACCCGCTCCAGTCGACTGCAGGTTGATGATGGAATATGAAGTTGATATTCCGAAATAATCACTACCTGAAACAAAGGTTGTTGAGGGATTTTGAATAATACCTTCAAGTTACCTTATTCAGCGACCGTCTTGCCCTTCAACTTGGGGTCCTGGTTCTCTGATGGAGTCAATTCACCTTGCCTTTGCTCTACCTGGGATGCGGAATCCCCGAGAGTAACACCTTTGGTGACGGTTGATGGCTTATGGAACTTGATGGTAAAGTCTTCTTCATCATCATCGTCGTCGTCGCCATCTAGATCATTTCTGGTGTCTGGAATGGTAGGTTCATCATCGTCTTCATCATCATCTTCTTCATCTTCATCATCATAATCATCATCATCATCATCACCAGCAGCAGCAGCAATGGTATGAACATCATCCCTAGGGATGGCATCTACAACCTCAGCTACAGCAGCTTCGGTGGTAGAGATTACAAGAGCAGCAACTGCTTCAGCTCTAGGAGCCCTAGCTGCAACTGCAGCTGTAGCTGATACTGGACCAACGGCCTGAGAAGCTGTAGGAGCAGCATCAGATGATTTACCTGCATTGGACCTCATCTCCCCCTCTCTGGCTAAGACTTTAGAGACCTTGCTAGGGAGTTCGTCCAAGCGCTGATGCTGGTGAACCATAGAATCCTCCAGCCTTTGCAAAGCATTGACTAGAGTTGTCGTTGCCTCACACGTCTCATGGAACTGGGTGTGATGATCGGCAGAGAAGGAAGGTGCCATCACTAAAGATGGTTGACGGACAGTATCCAAGATTTGTTGAAGAAGACCAGTCTGCTGATTAGCGATAGCCTGAGCATCGTCAGCCTTGCTGTGAAGAACAGCAATAGCATTTGTGTTGGCTTGAACAGCTTCTTGGAGAATCAGGAGATTACTCTGAACTTCTTGAACATCCGCCTGGAGGGCAAGGAAATTCGCATCAAGATCGCCTTGACGGGGCATCTCTTGGTGAACTTCGTTGATCCTGCAGAGGACGGTATCAACAGCGGGAAGGAGAAGCTTGATATCAGATGACATATCATAGTCATCGTCAATTTCTTCATCTCCTCCATCATATTTCTCTCTTTCTTCCTCTTCCACTTCCTGAGCATCAGGCTGATGCATCGAAGAAGGACCTACAAAAGAAGAAGTGTGAGCTGAAGGCTCAAGGTTAGAAGAAAAGAAAGGGTAGGAAGATGGAATACCTTAGGGGCCTTTAGTGACATCTGTATGAGCATGAGCAAGGATTATCACTAGCATGAGCAAAGATGTCCTTGAGAGAATAGACATCCGTATGCTGAGAAGCATCAAGAGGAGCAACCTTAGGTCCAGTGGTGCGCGTCTCAGTATCAGGAAAGACAGTCGCTGATACATCATCGACATGTGTAAAGACCAAGGAAAGAGGAGAAGAGAAAATGGTTGAAAAGAGATGTGGGTGTTCAGTGGTGGCGGCGCTGATATTTACACTTTCAGTGATTTGGGTCACTGAAGTGATTGGTGAAGGTACCACTGATACGACAGTGATGGGAGAAAGCACTAAAGAGCTGGGGGGTTGAGAAGAAAATGCCTCGGGAGTAAGGCGCGTTTCAATAACTGAAGCCTTTTGAGAGGCCCCAACTAGAGACGTAGTTGTCCCCTTTTTGGCTTTCTTGGCACTCTAAGGAGAACCAAGAGTTGGTTGAGAGGGTCGTTTAGAAGGGGTTTTGGTGGCTTGGATAGACGCGGGGAGTTTGCCCTTGTCATGGACACCTAAGGAGAAGAGGTAGTGATGGACACAATGGAAGAAAGTGCCACATCATTATCCCTCAGCTTATGATCCAGAATCCTGGATCCAAGCCTGAAAGCTGGAAGGTTTCCTTCTTTGGGGTAAAGACTCTTGAAGATCTTTGTCAATACCATCGAAAGAAACCTGGTGTAAGGCACCACCTTTTCTCGCTGGCGCTTGTTCATCTTAAGCACCAGGTCATCGAAAATGACCGCAACATAATTTATATTGTGACGCTGAATTGCAGATACGCCTATGATCAAGGCGATCCTAGAGGCCTGGTCCTGACGTCCAGTTTTTCCACCCATGCACTGTATGAAATGAGAAAACAGGTATTGTCAGACAGATGACATGCTGTTCTTCTCAATCTTCGTCAAGGACTTGAGAGGGGAGCTGGAGTCCATCTTTATTGGCCACTGGTGGCCAATGGCATCGAGAAAATTGATGATCTCGGTGGTGGAGGGTTCGCTGTCGAAGGGACCCTTGGGAAGACGGAGAGCTGAGTGGAGTGTAGAAACCCCGAAGTTCACGTCCATGCGGTTGAAAGTGAACTGGATTTTCTCCGTTGTGCGACCAACATCATCTTGGACTTCGACAACCTCAGCAGTGTACCAGAACTGCTGAAGAAGTTCCTTGACCATGAGGGGCTCATGGTTGAGAGCATATCCTAAAGACGACTATTTGAGGAAGTCAGCCGCCTCTTGGTAATGTGCTCTGGTGGAGGGTATCTCTAACAAGGCAATGTGGTTGTTGGCCTTGATAGAGATCTCGTCAATGGAGAAGTTGACGTTCTTGGCAGCCACCTGTTTATTATTAAAGAAGTAAAACAAACAAGTTTGTTTGAAATAAGCCAAGAGTTTATGTTTAAGGAGTATAGAAAAAGTTTTTAAACAAGGAAAAACTTCATTTRAAAAATCCTTAAAAGATTAGGGTTTTTCAAGTAGAATGTATATAAAGAAATAAGATTCTAATCAAGAAGGAGATGATTAAAAACCTTTACAGTTTAATTTATTAAGAGAACGAAGTTCTTAATCATATTAAACACATTTCTTGTAACGAAGTAAGAAAGAAGATTATGACCTTTGAAGATGAAAAGGAAAGGTCGAAAGGTTTGAAGATGAGAGAGTTCTTGGTTTGGAGAAATCTTAGCAGAAGTTCGTCTAAGAATTTTGAAAACGTAAAGAGAAAAGTGAAGAAGAAATCTCATATTTATAGGTAGGAGGAGAGAGAAGTAATATGAAAGAGAAAAAAAGATGACGGTTCGGGAAAGTGGTCATGATGAAAAATATGCCACGTTCTCATCCACGATTGGATGACATTTAATGAGGTAGCGTAATGACAGATCATTTTGTGCGTCTCAAAGCGTCGCTCATACTAAACAGAGAATGTCGTCATAAAGACGATTCATTAACTATTTTCTTTTAAAAACAAAAAAAAGTTTTTAAGAATATGAAGAGTCATTCAGTTAAAAGGGTACTGAAAAACTCTATTTAAAACATTTTATCATTGAAAAAGAGAAAGTATTCAGTGATGGTTTTAAGACATCAGGTTTTAGTGAAGAGAGTCACTGAAACTCGCATTTAAAAAACTTTTGGCCACTGATAAGAAAAGTTTTAGTGATCTTTTACATTTCTAAGATAAGTATAAAGATATACTTGAAGATGTTGTGAGTGTTGAGAATCACTGAGACCACCTTTTAAAACATTTTATCACTAAAAAAAAGCTTTAGTGAAAGTTTTAAGTTGTGAAAAGAGAAGAGTAATCATACCTTAGAGATAATAGATATATTTGCTCAAGAGTTCAGTGTTAGAGATAGAGCACTGAATCATTTCACTTACTGAGTGATGTTTAATGACTGAAGGTTAATCTTTAGTGTTCAACATGCCCAATTCGCTGATCAAGATATTTAATCTTGTCTCATCAAGAGGCTTGGTGAAAAGGTCAGCGAGTTGATACTCATTTGGAACGAAGTGAAGTTCAATATCACGATTCATAACATGATCTTTGATAAAATGATATCGGAACTCAATATGTTTGGTCTTGGAGTGAAGAACAGTGTTGTTTGCAATTGCAATGGCACTGGTGCTATCACAATAAATAGGAATCCTTGAAAACTGAAGATCATAGTCCAGTAGCTGATTTTTCATCCAAAGAATTTGGGCACAACAGCTACCATCGGCTACATATTCAGCTTCAGCTGTTGATATGGATACTGAATTTTGCTTTTTGTTTGTCCAGCTCACCAAGTTTCCACCTAGAAGCTGACAGCCTCCAGT